>NC_056738.1:292851908-292976908 GCF_019279795.1 Protopterus annectens | reverse complement strand
GGGATGTACCTTACAAGACACCTGCAACAGCTGGAAAGACCACATTAGTACCTCCCCAATAGGACCACTGGCCTCAAATAGATGCCCTATGCAGCTCGACTGAAGAAACTCCAGCGGTACTCGGTTGCATACCGCCTACTCAGAGGTGATCTCTGCCTGACATACAAGGCCATGTCCAACCCAGAATTGATGGACATGCTCCACCTAAAGAAAACCCTAGAACCACACGCTCTAGGGATCTAAACCTCACCACAACAATAAATAGGGCATGCTGGAGGGATAGATTCCTGTCCCAGAGATTTCCCATGCTTTGGAACAAGATTCCAATTTACATTAGGCAAAGATCCTCGCTAACACTCTTCAAGATAAACCTTGATGTGTGGATGGGAAACAGAAAGTTTACCCTGGGGATCACTTCAGTGGCTCTGCTGGACAAAGGCACAGGGAACTAATCTAAGGAGGAAGCGAAAGCCAACACATTCTGGCTAGGCTTATAAATACCTTTGGGCAGATAGCCTAGTACCTACCTATGAACCTATTACTATAAATATCATGCCATGGTTTGCTCTTTAATAGTGGAGACTAGAGACTTTAGTTACTCTTAGGTTCATAGGTTCATAGGTTCATACTAGGCTATCTGACCTAGGGCATTTATAAGCCTAGCCAGAGTGTGTTTGGCTTTCGCCACCCATTTTAAATTAATTTTGCTATGCCCTTTTTCAAGGTTAGTATACTGTGCCTCTGTCTAACAGTGACACAGAAGTGATGCCTGGGGTAAACCTACTATCCCCCATCCACTCATCAAGATTCTTCTTGAAGAGAGTCAATGAGGGACTCTGCCTAACCTGGACTGGGATTTTATTCCAGAGTGAAGGGAGCCTCTGGGTTATGAATCTGTCCCTCCAGCATGTCCTATTTATTTCAGTGCTGAAGTTCAAGCCTCTCGAGCACGTAGCTCAATGGGATTTGGATTTTCTGAGGTGCAGCATGTCCATTAATTCCGGGCTGGACATGGCTTTATACGTCAGGCACAGATCGCCTCTGAGCAGGTGGTATGCCACTGAGTAGAGCTGGAGTTTCTTTAACTGGGCAGCATATGGCATCTGTTTGAGCCCTTTGATCCTCTTGGAGAGGTACTTTTGGGGTCTTTCCAGTTGCTGCAGGTGTCTGGTAAGGTACATCCCAAAAGGGGCATTGTACTCAATTATGGGCCTGATGAGGGATAAGTAAAGAGGCACGATGACCTCCCCTGATATAGATGTGAATCCCTTCATGATTAGGTGGGCTATATAAAATGTTTTTCTAACCACTTTGGCCACGTGGTTGTCAAATGAGAGATTGCTGTCAACTTGGGTCCCCAGGTCCCTAATTACTTCTTCCGTACTTAATGGATTACCACCTATGTGGTAATTTGTGGGCACTTTGTTTTTGCCAAAGGGGATGACTAAACACTTTTTGGCATTTAGCTTGAGGCCATGGCTCTGGCACCAGTTGTCTGTTTCTATGAGGCCCTTTTGGAGGATGCTTGTGTCGGCTGGAGAGTCGATTATAGCACCCAGTTTGCAGTGATCTGCAAACTTGGTCAGCCACAGTCCTTCCGTGTTGGCCTGTACCTCCAAGAAATATATACTGAACAGGAGAGGTCCCAGGACTGAGCCTTGTGGGATGCCACTTGTAACTGGTTTGGAGTCTGACATGGCTCCAGCAATTCTAACCATGTGGGTTCTGTCCTTGAGCCAGTTTGCAACCCATCTAGTGACATAGGAGTTTATATTTAAGCTGGTGAGCTTATCTATAATGCCCGAGTGGGGTATTGTATCAAAGGCTTTTGCGAGGTCCAGGTAGGCTGTGTGGACCACCTTCCCCTCATCAATGGCCTTGGTGACTGTTTCAAAGAAATCAACCAGGTTTAAGAGGCAGGATCTGCCCTTAACAAAGCCGAACTGGGTAGGATCCAGTGTCTGTAGGTCCCCAATATCTTTTTTTATGAGGTCCATGATGATCCTTTCCATAGCTTTGCAGACCAAGCTAGTCAGGCTTATGGGGCGATAGTTTCCAGAATCCGTTGAGGCACCACCTTTGTGGAGAGGGACCACTGTTGCTGTACGCCACTCTTTGGGTACATATTCTGTGGTAAGGCTGAGATTGAACAGTAGTTTTATGTTTGGGTTTAGCTCTTCTTGGAGTTCATGTAGGACACAGCCCGGGGCACCGTCTGGTCCCATTGATGCTGTGTTTTTTGCTTTGGAGAGGGCGGCTCTTACCTGAGCATCTGAGATGTCAGGGGGGCAGCACTCTGCTGGGATAGATATTTGCCCTTTTGGTGGGGAGGGGGGGGGGAGTTTGCACTGAACCTGTCAGCTAGGATGTTGACAATGTCTGCTGGTTCGGTGTATTTTTTGTCATTTTGGACTCATTCTGACCATATCTGGGAATTCCCACCCAGGTTCCTAACATAACTAAAGAAAGCCTTGTGATTATCCTTAGTGTCCTGTGCAATTTTTCTCTCAAAGCTGGCCTTAGACGATTTTATGAGTGCCCATAGTTTTTTGCTAACACTGATCAGAGATGCCTTCCCTTTTTGGGATTTTGCTCTATCATGTAGTAGCTTCCTCCTTCTATTGTATAGTTTGTTTATGGCTGGGGTCCACCAGACAGGACGCCTGCCTTTGGAGGATTGGGTCTTGGTTTTATTTGGGATTGCATGATCCATGCATTCCTGAAGGTGTTCATAGAATGCATTTATAAAGGATTCTGTGGTCTGGGCCGTATTTTCCACAGGCCCGGGGGCTTTGAAGGATTCCACCTCGGTTTTAAGGAGTGTGAAATTTGCTTTAGAGAAGTTTTTCACTGTGGTTTTCTGGGCAGGGGGTGGGGTCGGGATGTGAATATCCAGTGAGGTTAGTTTATGGTCTAATCTTACCAGTGAGGGATACACTTCTGGTCTGGAGCATAGAGTCCCCATGTTGGTGATGATCAGGTCCAGTATGTTTTCCCCTCTTGTGGGAGTGGTAACAAGTTGTTCCATAGCATTTGAGTTTATAAATTCTAGGAACTTTTGAGCTAGGGTGTTGGAGCTAGAGTAATGTTCCCAGTCTATGTTTGGGTAGTTGAAGTCGCCCAATATAATGGTGTTTGGAGAGACCTTCATATTTTCCAGTCTTCTCAGGAAGGCCGAGTGGGGTTTCTGGGTTTGGGAGGGTGGTCTGTAGCAGGCTATAAACTGGAAGGCAGTTTTACCCACTGTTAGTTGCACATGGATAGTCTCTGATGCTTCGCGCTGTGCCACCAACCTGGAGGTGTGGGTATCTTTGACGAATATTGATACTCCCCCTCCTTTTCTGGTTCGGTCCAAGTTTTGGGGCCGAAAAGCATGGTATGAGGTATAACCTGGTAGTGCTGGGGTGCTCTCGGGAGCCTTGAACCAAGTTTCTGCTACTGCACAGATATCGATGTTCTCCATGCTAAGGAGAGTTTCGAGTGCATGCATCTTGAGGTTTAGACTTCTGGCATTGAGTAGCATTACTCTTAGTTTCTTATCCCTTGTGATACCTATGGAGGTGGGTTTGTCTTTTGAGCCTTGCCTAAAAAAGGCACTATGGGGGTAGCAAGAGCCTTTGCCAATATCCGAAAGCCCAGGGGTGACAGGTGCAAGCCGTCCCTAGTGAAGCATCGTGGCTTGTCGAGCATGTCATCCCAGGCTGATAGGCATTGGATCCCCTTTGAATGACACCAATACTTAAGCCAATTATTGAAATTGATCATCTTGTCTTCATATTGTGGCATCATTCTTGGTGAGGGTAAGATGCTACTCAAGGTCAGGGTCATACCAGCCTGGGCCACATGCTCAGAGAGCTCCTCTATGTCTCTTTTCATGTAGTCCAGGGAGGTATGTCTCAGGTCATTCACACCAGCATGGACAATGACTGAGTCATATTTGTACTTGCCTTGGAGTGACCTGAGTACATGTGTTATGTGGCGGATCCTAGCACCTGACAGGCAACTCACCGTGACCTTCTCCTTGATCAGCCCGGTGAGCGGGACGTCAGTGTGCCTGACGATAGTCACCTATTACAAGTGTATCAGGTGTGTTGTTTAGCCTTAAGGGCTGTGACTGTTCGGCACACTGGCTTTGTGAGCTATGTGTTGCACGTGTTTTGTTTCGGGGTAGCGGTTGCTTAGGTGTCTGCTTTGGCGGTCTCTGCTGCTTAGGAAGATTTTTATTTAGAGCCTCCGGGTATGTTTTTGTGTGTTTATGTGTTTGGTTTGCTGTCGTGGTAGGTCTATGTGAGACTGGAATTGTAGTGAGTGTGATTTCCTTCTCCTCCTGACAGGTTTCGCCAGTACTGAGTTGAGAGAGCTTAGCCTCCAGTTTGGCTAAATGGTTGCATCTCTCACATGTGGTGGAATTTATTGGGAGGATGAGAGGGTTGTCTGTGTACATGAAGCAGTTGTAACATTGCCTCAAGATTCCCAGATTAACCAGCTGGACCAGAGAGGAGATTGACAACTGACCTTTGGACATGCTAGAATAGTATTGGGAATTCCTTTATAATTGAAAAAAAGGGCCAATGGGGACCAAGGTACTTAAGGGGAGTTTCTGAGGGTGTAGTGCTTTTAATTTTTTAGTGCTGACTTATATAATTGCTTTAGTGAGCAAGTGCCAGGTAACTTAAATGCAATGTGTTACAGGTAACTTAAATGCAAAAATGACAAACAGTAACTTTCTTTCAAGTGAAACAAGGAAATAAGTACAGTAAGCAATGCAGATGTCACTAGGGATCCACAGAAGCGCTGAAAAGCCGCGTTTTAGGTGGAATTAGCATTTCAGGGAAATAACAAGCAAACAAGCATACGAACAAAGCTAGATTTAGCAGGCCTGGATCTAGTCTATGCTACTGCAAAAAAGGTGTACCAATTTCAGTAAGAAACAGTTCAAATATGCAGGCACTATAAGCCTCTAACCAGAAATTCCCAGCTCAGAAGGGCAGAGTCCAGCCTCTCCTCCCACAAGAGTGCAGACCACGAACCTTCTTAATGTAAAATAACTGTCCTGAAGCCCAAGTGCTTAAACCAGAACTAATACACTTTTAGAATAACAGACACTGAGCCCTCAATCAGCAGTTCCCAACTTAGAAGGATGTAAGCTACCTGTCCTGCCACCACAGTGCAGGCCACAAACCTTCCTAATGTAAAACAACTGGTCTGAGTCCAAGTGCTTAATCCAAAAGACTTAGAATGATAGCTACACTATAATCAAGTTACTACCAAGCAGTAATAAATACAATTGAATACTTCAAAGAATGCCTGGATTAGTGCTCAAGTTATACAAACAAAGCTAGATTCAGCAGGCCTGGATCTAGTCTATGCTACAGCAAACAAGGTGTACCAATTTAGTAAGAAGTAGTTCAAATATGCAGGCACTATAAGCCTTTAACCAGAAATTCCCAGCTCAGAAGGGCAGAGTCCAGCCTCTCCTCCCACAAGAGTGCAGACCACGAACCCTCTTAATGTAAAATAACTGGCCTGAAGCCCAAGTGCTTAAACCAGAATTAATACACTTTTAGAATAACAAACACTGAGCCCTCAATCAGCAGTTCCCAACTTAGAAGGATGTAAGCTACCTGTCCTGCCACTACAGTGCAGAGCACAAACCTTCTTAATGTAAAACAACTGGTCTGAAGCCCAAGTGCTTAAACTAAAAGGCTTAGAGTGAGTTACACCAAGCAGTAATAAATACAATTGAGTACTTTTAAGATGACGCAAAAACAAAATAAAGTAGGAAGAAACACAAATACAGTAAAAGCAGATAATTTTTTTTTTTTTTTTTGAGTGAGTGAGCAAATGAGATGGGCCCAGGAGGAGTATCCAAGTGCAAATTTACAAGAGGGGCGGGCAGTTTCAAAGCCACCAAGATTAACACCAACACAAAAACAGGGAGGGTGGATGGGAACCTACTGAAAAACAGAGTCACAGCTTCCAGCTAGATATTTCTCAATGCAGCACAAACAAATTACTTTAAATCGTGTATTATTTGATAAAAGTGCAGATAAAAGTTACTTAGCTTCACTTATGCATTCAAGTTGATAGCATGCAGGTCTTAAATGGCCAAAGCTCACAGTTTCAAACATCTGGTTATGCTGTTGAACAGGTGGATGATATTTATAGGCACTTTTTGTTTAGGTGTACAGTATTTGGCTTTGCAGTGAAGGAGGTTCAGCTTGGATTGGATATTAATTAGTTGACATGGCAAGGAAAAGGTATAATGAGCCCAAATAAAATATACGAAGCACAAAACCAAATAAATAGTATCACAGTCAGAGTATGAGATGAAAAACACAATAGCAATAGCGTAGTCAAAAGTTTAATACCCGCTTTCGTCACTGGACTTCATCAGAATGCAACAAAAACCACAATTCAAAGCATTTAAATACTAAAACAACTTGCATACAAATTGATCAATTGAAAGTCAATTAATTAAATAATTAAAACCAATTAAAAATACAGTTCCCTTTAACTAAATAATTCAAGAGAATCAAATCCTTTGTTAACGTGTAATTTCCTGTATTTTAAAAAACATTTAATGTTTATATAATCATTTAAACCGGGAAATTTGTCTGCATTAAGTTTGATTTGCCACATGGTTTCACGTTGTTCTAAAAAATTCTTGTAATCACCTGCTCTAAGATCAGGGTGCACAACTTCTAAAATAGAAAATAAAAATTTTTTGTATGTGTAACAAACTTTGGTGTGCTTGTAAAGAGCATTATTGTCGTCCTTCGTCTTAATACTATAAATGTGCTCCCTGATTCTAGTTTTTAAACTGCGTGTAGTCATTCCAATATAAAAGGCAAAACAACCTGAACATTGACTAATGTAGACAACCCCCTTTGTTTTACAATCTACATACCCAGGAACCTTAAAGGTATTGTCTATTGCTTCAATTTTAATGTATGGTCCCTCGGAAATAAACCTGCACATGTTGCAACTATGGCAACAGTGCATCCCTGTCTTATTAGTATTTGTTTTTGGTTCAACAGTGATGTGGCTTTCCAAAATCCCTTTTAAATTATAATGGTTTCTAAAAACAAACGACGGACTCCCACCCACTGTCTTTCTGATGTCTTCATTACCATTAATAATTTTCCAATTGTCAATAATTACTTGTCTAATCAAAGGTCCGTCAGAACTAGTCTCAAGGGAACACATCAGGTGTGCAGTAATCTCATCTCTTTTGTCACTTTCCTTAACACCCCCTGCTGTTAAAATAGGGAAGTCCATTATAGGTCTAAAAGTACATGGACGTTTCTTTAAAACTTCATCAGCAATCAAATTTAGTTGCTCAATAACATACCCCCTGTTGGCAAATAGGGAAACAATAATTTCAAATTCATCAAGTAAATCACTCTGTTTGGTTGTCATCCGACTAGCCCGTATAAACTGTCCACGGGGAATGTTCCTAATGACATGCCTGGGGTGATTACTGGAATGATGTAGATACCCATTGGTAAAGGTCTCCTTACGATGGATCTTGCTGTGTAAACGACAGTCGTTATCATCCCAGTACAATGAAACATCCAAAAAATTAACACATGATCCCACGTTACCCTTAGTAAATTTCAAAAAATCAGAGGATGAATTAATATCCAAAAACAACTCTTTCACTGTGGTTGAATCACCTTCAATCACAAAAAATAAATCGTCGATAAATCGGCAATAAAACCTAATATTAAATTTTTGGTTCAAAATGGGCATCACCTCAGACTCCCACCAGGCCATGACTAAATTTGCGAAAGCTGGAGCGGCCGAAGAACCCATGGCCACCCCTTTCTTTTGTCTGTAATATCTATCACCAAAAAGAAAACAATTGTTTTCCAAAATTAATTCCAAAAATAACCTGATGGTAGAAATAACACCAGCAGTGAATCTACCCCCCTTCCTAAACAAAAAATCACAAACTGCATCAATTCCTACCGAATGAGGGATGCACATGTACAAAGAAATGACATCGACAGTAAAAATGATGTGTTTTAAAGGATCAAATCCGTAATCCTGTGTGAAAGTCCCAAATCTGCTTAAGAAATGCCATGAATCTTTAATATGGGAAATTTCTTCACTTAAAATGGGACCCAAAATAGCATCAATCACCAAGGAAATTCCTTCCGTCACAGAGTGTGGACAGGAGACAATGGGTCTTAATGGGGGATTTTCAATATTCTTATGGGTTTTAGGTATCCCAAAAATAACCCCTAATCGTGGCTCCACAACAACACAAAAATCGTAGACTTCACGAGTAATGTCCCCTGTCATGAATAAACCATACAATTCAGAATGTACAAAACGCACTCTCCGATTAAAGTCAAAAAGACTAATGATTTCATATTCCTCTTGGTTGTTAATAATTTCTAACATTTTTACTTGGTAAGCCTTTTGGCTCATAACTACAATGTTCCCACCCTTGTCGCTCTTCATGAACCTGAAGTCTTTGCTAATTGACTTCAGGTTCTTCAGAGCTTGTCTTTCATCCCTAGTAAGGTTGTCAGTAATGTACCTATTGTTATTCAAAACCTTACTAACATCTGATATACATTGTTCCTCAAACACCTTTATGGTGTGATGTAAATGAGGAGTAAAAGTTGAAGGTTTAATCAAAGACTTGTTCCTATTCTCTTGTTTGGTTAAAAAATCCAAAACATAATGTACATTTAGTTTCCTAGTAAATTTCTTGATGTCAATAATAGTGTTGGTTACATTTGCCCTAAAGGTGGGAATAAAGTTCAAACCGTATTTCAAAACATTGATTTCACATTCAGAAAAACAGTGGTCAGTCAAGTTTATTATTTTAAACTGGTCCAGTTTCCTGTCTAGGTCTCGTCCCCCGAGGAGTTGGACCCTAAAAAGGTTCGACTGCGGGTCAAAACAGTGTTCCTGCCGTTTTGATTCCCTTTTTTGTTTAAAAAAACAGATGTAGAAGTAGACCCAGATGTGACATTACCACCAGTGTTGTTACCCATCCTTGTTTTAGGTCTAACTGACCCGTCGGTGTTAATGCGGTGTCCGTTAGTCTCAATGTCATCATTATCAATGTTTATAACCGCTTTCTCAACAATACTGTCAGTGTCACCAATAATTGCAGCAGTTGACTCTTTGTTTAAACACTTGTTAAAGTCACTACTAGTTTTTAGATGTTCCGTTTGTTTCCTGTTGTCGCCCGAGGTGTCGTTCACCCCATTCAAACTAGCTTCCTTGGAACCGTTAGATGTAATACCATAGGTCCCGCCGCCCCACTGATTTAAAACCTTTCGGCGGTTTGTTTCACCCTTTGGTGCTGTGTAATTACTTCTATTGGCAAAATTATTATATGCTGAACCATTTTCATAAGCAATCATGTCGCGGGTTAATTTAACCTGTTTACGGCTAGTTACTTCAGCCGTATGCTGTTCCAATTCGTCATGCAATGCTGTAAGTAATTCACTCGCCTTAGAATCACCTAACAGTCCTTTTAATTCACTCTCTATCTGCATTATCTCAACTTTTAAATCATTCATTTTTTCAAGGTTATTCTCAAGAAGTAACTTTAAAAAGTCAATTCCAGCTGTATTAAAAAAATTAACTAAAGTCTTGAAAAATGGTGAAGCAATAGTAACCCCATTGGGACATTTGAAAAATCTTAGTCCCTTTGGGACTATTCCCAAGTCAATACAGCGCTTGAAATAACAGTTCTCGAGATCAAGTGAACGATGCCTTTTCAAAAGTCTCACTAAAAAATTACGTTTGTTGTTAACATCATTGCAGTTAAATCCTCGATGCTCTTTACCTGTGTGTCCAAACGGATTTCGTACTCCGTCAAGGAAAGTTTGCACTGACTTGCAACCAACCATGTTGCCCGGAAAAGACTTGTCCCGTGGAATAGACGCCGCTACACGGCAATAATCCTTCTCACGCTTGTCCCCTGCTTCAATGATGGTGTCAAGTTCTTGAAAAGATGAATTGGGACTCGATTCCTCATCGGTACGTTGTCCTGCCACGTTAGTACGTTCGTTTTGATTGGCTTTCAAAACCAAAATTTTTAAAGAGCTCTGTATGTCTAAAAGTGTAGCGGTTAAAAGCTCACTTAAGGAAGTAGCTGCCGAAGTCGGCGTAGCATGTACTGTTAGGTTTAAAAGTTCCTCATCTCCCACGTCAGACATTGCTTCAAAAGGCACCAAATAAAATATACGAAGCACAAAACCAAATAAATAGTATTACAGTCAGAGTATGAGATGAAAAACACAATAGCAATAGCGTAGTCAAAAGTTTAATACCCGCTTTCGTCACTGGACTTCATCAGAATGCAACAAAAACCACAATTCAAAGCATTTAAATACTAAAACAACTTGCATACAAATTGATCAATTGAAAGTCAATTAATTAAATAATTAAAACCAATTAAAAATACAGTTCCCTTTAACTAAATAATTCAAGAGAATCAAATCCTTTGTTAACGTGTAATTTCCTGTATTTTAAAAAACATTTAATGTTTATATAATCATTTAAACCGGGAAATTTGTCTGCATTAAGTTTGATTTGCCACATGGTTTCACGTTGTTCTAAAAAATTCTTGTAATCACCTGCTCTAAGATCAGGGTGCACAACTTCTAAAATAGTGACGAAAGCGGGTATTAAACTTTTGACTACGCTATTGCTATTGTGTTTTTCATCTCATACTCTGACTGTGATACTATTTATTTGGTATAATGAGCCCAATGAAGGGTGAAATTGTGATGGGTGGAATTTGGGCCCTGTCCAGAATCTCAGCTGATGAATTTCAGCTTAGTAAGTCTAATCTTGATAAAAAGTATTTCAAAAGCATGTGCCTCTCTACTTCACCACCTGAGGGTTAGAACTGATAAGGTCATAATTTACTGTACACTATTGCTTCTTTACTGCCTGGTTCTGTGGTATAAAGGAGTGATGCCATGGCAGTAAATCACATGACCCAAGTTAGCGTAGCAGCCTAGGCTGCAGGGGAGGATGGGAGCATACCCAGTTGTCTGGAGAGGATGCATGGTGTTTCCTGGTTGCCTTAGTTGCACCTATGTAAGCAGTCCTAAAATATTAGCTGTGCAGACTGGGAGGATACTGGTTTGACACTCCCAACCTAGGAGAACCTTTGTCTTCATGTATATTGAAGCATGCATACACCACTAGTGGAAAGTTGGGAGCTGTGCAGTGATGTAGATGCTTATATCAGCCATCAGAGTTAGGACTATAGAAGAAAGGTCCTTAGCCTTTACCTGGCATGATTTGTGTCTGCCATTGGGGGATAAGAGTATTGAGTAGTTCTCTTATTTGGGGGATAATTAGTCTCTATCCTGAATCATGAATTGGTTGTGTCCTGGGGTGAACTCAGATCCTTGGACCATTGAAATAATGATGTTTTATCCTAGGTTGCAAGACTGGCAAGTAAGGATGGGGCACAAACTCCTCTGTGGCTTCATCGATGATGGCAACCTCTGGTCATCTCAAACTCAGGTGAGAGTAGGTTGCCCTACTCTCAGGAACAAATGGGCTCAAGACAATTGGGGGCTGATAGCTGACAGGTGCAAATGAAGACAGTTATGAAAAGAAAGGAAAGAAATATTTTTACTTTATACTCATGATTCATTTTGAAGAACAAGTTATGCTCAATGTAAATATGGGTCCAACTACAGGAACACACCAATCATTATTTGAGAATACTACAGGGAACACAATGATAAAAAGCACACACTGACAAGTGTTAGAATTGTGTCAGTTTGAATTCCATGCAGCAGTCCACAGTACTGAAAGTCATTAGTAAGTTTCTTCATCAGAAAAGATTTCAGCCTGCCTGTGTTGCCTGTAGTATCTCAGTGAGGTGTGTCTTCTGCTACAGTTGCACAACAGGATTCCATTAGACAGTCATTTGTCATAGAGAGGGTTAAAGTCTCTAATGTAACCAATTAGAAATTACTGTTACAATAGGTTGATCAAATTATCTCACTGTATACTTGTGGGGAAATGCATGCAATAAATGGAGGGGCTTTGCTGAACTTGGCAGATGTTCAGATTCAATATAAATATGGAGATTTCTAAACTCGTACTTACGGAGGATGCTAGTTTTGTTAGATATTTGTAGTTTGTAAATCTTCATTGCATTATTCTGTTGAAATTATTGCACCATCTTATTATATTTGAGGTACTTATTCTTGAAAATACTCTAATGTAGAAAGCTAGGTTTGTTAGATCGCTGTTACATTTGTTCTGAAAACCATCAATACACCATTGTGTTGTTCTTAGGGTACCATTTTGTTCTGTTTGTTGCACTATAGAAGGTTGCTTTACAAATACAGCAAAAGGACTCTTTTTTATTGCAACAGCAACAACATCCAAATTTGAACGGAAAGAGAAAGAACAGCAGCCCAATGGTACACAACAAAGTGAGCAGACGCTAAAGAAAGTTGTTAGAGGTACTTTAAATTTATCTAATATTGAATTAGCGGAGGCCCAGCGTTTACTTTTGAGTAAAGGGCTTAAATTTATTCCGAATATGAGAGATAATATAGTACAGGCGATACTGGACTTAAAGATGTTTCTACGAAATGTTGCACTTAAACTTATTTTTAAAAATGATATTACCTATGTGCCAGTATGTAAGAAGTCAACTATATTTATGCCTATTTTATGTCCCATTCTGACTGCTTTCTCGAATATTGTTGAACGTGATTTACGTGTTTATTATAAAGGGAATGTAGTAAATAAGAGAATATATAATATTACTTATCCAGAATATTTAGGTCTAAATGAATTAAAGTTTAATGATACTATAGTGATTAAACAAGCAGACAAAGGGGGAGCAACTGTTGTTATGGAAAAGGAGTTTTATTTTACAAAAGTTTACGAAATTTTGAATGATGTTTGTACTTTTAAAGAAATTCCATATACTAACATACAGAGTATTATTGCTGAGGTGAATATGGTAATTTATGAACTGCAATTAGTGAATGACATAAGTTTGGAATTATTCAATTATTTGAGCGTTCCATGTCCAAGAATACCTCAAATTTATGGTAATCCGAAAATTCATAAAAATGTTACTAACCCACCCGTGAGACCTATTGTCTCAGGTGGTGGGTGGATAACAGAACCCATTTCAAAGTACCTTCAAAATGTGTTGGGGAACTATATAGCAGTTTGTAGTACTGTATTGAAGGATACTAATGATTTCTTAAATAGTCTCTATATGTGGCAAATTGATAACAATGTGGATGAATATATTATGGCCACTTTAGATATTACGTCCTTGTTCACTGTGATTCCGAATGACTATGGAGTGAATGCAATACAGAATTTTTTAAACAATGAGATAAAAATGCATGGGAGGTGATTGAAACAATATGTGCTCTTCTAGAAGTGGTTTTAACATATAATGTTTTTATTTTTGATGGGAAACTGTTTCTGCAACTAACGGGTGTTGCAATGGGCACACCAGTGGCAAACACTTATGCCAACTTAGTGCTATATGAATGGGAGAAGGAGGTAATACTAAACAAACTCAATTATATGAATGAGAAAGTCGTCTTCTATAAAAGGTTTGTAGACGACTGTTTTTTATTGTGGAAAGGTTCCCATTCAGAGTTGGAAAATTATTTGCAATACATGAATGAGTCAACAGACTTTCTAAGGTTTAAAATGACAGCATCTTGTGATAACATTAGTTTTCTAGATGTAACATTATTTAAGAGTAATAACAAATTGGAATCTAAAGTATATAAAAAAGATGTTGACTCACTGAGATACATAAGTAAGGATAGCATGCATGCACCCCATATATTTAGTGGAGTTCTTAAAGCACAATTTATTAGGCTAAGTAAGTTAAATACTGATGAGCTTAATTTTAATGAACAAACTGAAAGTATGACGAAAGAGTTTGAAAGGAGTGGTTATCCAAAGCAACTTATTGATAAAGCATTATGTGAAGTAAAAAATGAGAGACAGACGAAATTTAAACCAATATTGCTAGGAGGTATAATGATGAGGAGAGACAATTTGTGTAAAGATATAAAGTTAACTAGATATCTGACCACATATAATTTAAATACATGTAATGTAAGTGCTATACTAGAAAAGAATTGGCCGATTCTATTAGCCATGCCTGAAATGAGATCCATAGTAGGTGATAAACCTAGTTTTTCATATAGAAGTGCCGAAACTTTATAACAGAAATCATGTTATAAAGACTTCCATACTAAGCCTAAGACTAATAAATTGATGGGAATAAGCAAATGTTACAACTGCTCTTGCTGTAATGATTTATTTGAAGGTGATGATTTTTTTGAACATCCTACTAATGGAGAAATTATTAGAATGACCACGTTAACAACTTGTAATGAAGAAAGGGTGGTATATTTGGCTACATGTGTATCATGCTCTTCATTTTATGTGGGTAAAACTATTAGAAAGCTTAAAGAGAGAATAACAGAATATAAATCAGAAATCAGGAGGAGAGTAGTAACGAATGCTTTAAGCAAACATATTATAGAAAAAGGTGAAAATCATGTATTTAAATTTAGAGTATTAGCTGTAGTAAATATTAGTCTAAGGAAGGGAGATATTAATAATTTCCTAGAACTGAAAGAGTTAGAATGGATTATTAGACTTCAGGCAGACGTCTCCCCTGGGTTAAATAATGCTGTTAGTCTGAAACCAATATTAGTTAAAAAACAAAGAGAAAGGTTATAAATTTTATGGCTATACTTTTGTATATATTCTTTAGTTAATTATGTATGCAAATTTAGATGAGTATATCATATTGTTTCTATATAAAAATTCTTTTTATTATATTTATTGCATTTGTTGCATTTATACTGCAATTTTTATTGCATATTTTAGATATGAGTAAATGAATTATATATATGTGTGTATATTATTATATTACACTTAGATGTATAGAGTCTGTTAGACCATTACTATGATAGTAAGTCTTTTATATTTTGTTTTTAATATTTATAACACATAGGTTAGACCTATACTGCTGTTTCTTTAAGTTTCTTTGTGTGTTTGATTAGGGATGGGCTGAAGCATGTGATTTGATGATGTCTCCTATTTAAATGTAATAGTATTGTTGTAGTGTTATACTGATGAAGGGTGTAGACCCGAAAGCTTTATTCATTAAACTTTTTAAGGTGTGATATCTTTGTACGTATCTTGCATTTGGCAGTAACACCATTGTTACTTTAGTTCCTATAATTTCAGACATGGATGCTGTTGTGTCTTGCAAACATGCCTAGCAGGACTGTTTATAACCTCTCTTGATCTACATTGAGCTTCCTTAGTTGTCAGTACCTCTATTAGTACTAGAGTTATTCCAACTGCTTTAAAGAAGGCCTTGGCCATCCTACTAGTGAAGAAACCTTCCCTTGATTTGCGTAAGACATTCTTGACATTACTTTATATGCTCACTGCAACCATATAATCAATAAGAAAGTGCCTGTTGGGATGGATATGAATTTTTCCCACTGCCTCTGTTACCATATTGCTGGATATGGGCATCCTGATTCAATGTAGAAATTGTGTCATGTTTACTGACAACTGGCTAACTTTCAAACAATTTGATAAGGTATGTGAGAGATGTATTTACACAATGTAACTGAAGGCAAAGCTCTCACATGAAAGCACTCCTAGGTTGTCAGTAGTACATGTGCTTCACTCATCACACACACAATACAAATCAGAAGCATAGACACACATATGCTGTGGCAGTTACGTGCAACTTTCCTAAACCCAAAGACCTCCTGAATGAAGTACACATAACAAATGCCCTCAGCTTCCATAAATCCACTCTGTCAAAACAACAGCTACATCAACACTTACAGTCACATCTATGGGACCTCTACCTCTAAGCCCATAAGGTAAGCTACCACACAATCCAACATTCTGATCATTGGAGACTCCATTGTGAGACATATCAATGTCCTTTTCACCAGACTGAGTAAGGAAAAAGTCACAGTTAATAGCAGGGCCAGGATCCACCACATTAAGCTAACACTCAGGTCAATGGACCACAAGTAACAGTATAACTTAATCACAGTCAATGTGTATGTAAACGACCAGAGATATACCACCCTAGACTATATGTAGAAACAACATAAAGCTGTCAGAATGTGTGTCCCAGGCTAGTATAAGCCTAGCATTGAGCAGCATTTCATCTTCTTCAAAAATGATGCCATAATATGAACTGAAGATGACTGACTTTTTTAATTTGCTAAGTTTCTGGTGTCATTCTAGCGGGGTGCAATATTTGCCAGCATGGAAGATGGCCAACAGACCACACTGCTTTGCCAGGGATGATCTGCACATCTCCTCTCTTAAGCTTTTAAATATTATCTAAATAAAACATTGCCTTTACCCATATTGCATTTTTTAGGTATGCCAAACTGAAAATACTTCTCACATAGCAAATTAAAACCAAGAAAACCTAAAGATGTTCTCCTCAGTGCTAGGGTCTATACAATAAACTTCACTCTCTACAAGCTATCCTTACCCTAGAGGATGTCGATGTCTGTGCAGTCAATAAGACATGATTTAAGGCCATGGAGAGCATACGGGCAGTACAAAACTATAATGCCTTCCACACATTTAGACCAGCTACTCTACAGACAGAAACTAAAGGTGGAGGTGTCTTCATTTACATCAAAATTAAATACACCTCAAGGCTGGTCAAATAGAACGAAGATCCTAGACATTTGACACCTCAAATGCATAGTAGAGCTATAGGTAATGTCCTTAAATGGTTTGCCCCATACCTTACAAGACATGCCTAATAGTTTGTCTTGAAGATAAACTCTTCATTAGTTTATTCTGTGATATCTGAAGTTCCTTAGGATTCTAACTTGGGTCTGACCCTTTACTGTTCTTTGTGTATATACTTTCTCTAAGACAAATCATCAGAACAAGACAGAGATTTTCAAGATATATTTATTAATTGTATTTATTTTAAATTTGTTAACAAGGTAGGTGGGCTGGTCTGAGGACTCTTTCTAGCCACAGCATAAGCCAACAAAAAGCAAATACAGAGTACAAAGACACAAAAGATGCAATAATGAAAAAGAAAAGAAGATACTGAGTTACATAATGGTAGTGTTAAACAGTAATCATACAGGGAGATTTCAAGTACTAAAAACATTGTAGATAGATATAGTTTGAATAAAGTTGTTGTTGTTGTGTCTTTCGACTTTTCCCGGTTAGGGGTCGTCACAGTGGAACTCCGGTCCGCTAATGATTGGCAGTAGATTTTTACGTGCCGAGTTGCCGGCCCTGATGCACAACCTTCAATGAAGGTGCTCCCATTTACGCATGTCTCCACACAGAAGATGGCCTAGCTAAGAATCGAACAGGACAACGTCTTACTGGGAGGCGACAATACTACCGCAGCACCACCACTGCAGTATTATAGCTGGTCTTTGGTGCAGGCTGGAGAAGTTGTTTGACCGCAACTGAGCTACAAAATATATACCGCAACTGAGCTACAAAATATAATTTTTTGATTATTTTAACAGATTACTGTTTTATAATTTAATATATATAAAGCACTTTGTCTATTCAGAATCTTCAGAAATCTTTTCTGTTTAAAACTGTCATAGCTTGTTGTCTTAGGCTATTGTATAAACTGAAACATTTACTCTGTGTAATTATCTCTTGGCTAGTGGGGCTGGTTCTTTTTTGTTCTTGTAAAAAAGTTGTTGTTCTGGTCTTTGGTGCAGGCTGGAGAAGTTGTTTGAACTGAGCTACAAAATATAAGTATTTTTGATTATTTTAACAGATTACTGTTTTTATAATTTAATATATATAAAGCACTTTGTCTATTCAGAATCTTCAGAAATCTTTTTCTGTTTAAAACTGTCATAGCTTGTTGTCTTAGGCTATTGTATAAACTGAAACATTTACTCTGTGTAATTATCTCTTGGCTAGTGGGGGCTGGTTCTTTTGTGTTCTTGTAAAAAAGTTGTTGTTCTGGTCTTTGGTGCAGGCTGGAGAAGTTGTTTGACCACACTTGAGCTACAAAATATAAGTATTTTTGATTATTTTAACAGATTACTGTTTTTATAATTTAATATATATAAAGCACTTTGTCTATTCAGAATCTTCAGAAATCTTTTCTGTTTAAAACTGTCATAGCTTGTTGTCTTAGGCTATTTTGTCCCACCCTCCCTCCCTGTTTGGTCTTCTGCTCTTATACTTGGGTTTTGTGTTTGCCCCCCCCTACCTGACACACCACTCCCAGTCTAGTGTCATTAGCTCATTCTTCTTAATACAGAGAGAATTTTTGAGGCCTTCTGTTCCTCCTTTTTACCTTTTCAAAAGTAAAACAAAACTTTTTTCTTCTTCTGAACCTTCTTGTGTTCTGACTGTCCTTCTCAAACATATTGGAAATATACAGTATATTTCAGAGCATTTGTTATAACTGTATTTGCTATAACCGATTTAAGTATTTTTTCTGGCTTTTGAATATTTACTGGCCTGTTTATACAGCTCTGCATTCTATTTAAACTGTTTTGTGTTGATTAACTGTTTTTAAAAGTTATTTGTTGCTTAATTTACCCTGTAGGCTAATTTTCCTTGTCTCTGTAAAAAAAAAAAAAAAAAAAAAAATCTCTTGTTTTCCCACCTTACTGAACTAGAGTAGTCCAGTTTCAGAGTTGCTGATCCCTGGCTTTTGTTTTAGTTCCTGTTACTGATCCATTGCCTTATTAGGAAGGAGGGAAGTTTCTTTGCTTACCAGTGGGAGTTTCAGCCAGAAACTAGTAGTCCAACTCTGCACAGATCCTACCAGATATAAGTATTTTTGTGGCTTTCCCACTGTTATTAAGCTACTGTTTTACTGCTACTTTAAGTGATTTCTGCATTTTACACTGTTTATTGCACTTTAAGTTACTAATTGTTGCAAATTGTTTCTGTAGGCTACACACTTTATAGCATTTACTGTCTGTTTTTTTTCCTTATCTCTGTAATAAAACAAAAATCTCTTGTTTTCCCACTTTACTGAACTAGAGTAGTCCAGTTTCAGAGTTGCTGATCCCTGGGCTTTGTTTTAGTTCCTGTTACTGATCCATTGCCTTATTAGGAAGGAGGAAGTTTCTTTGCTTACCAGTGGGAGTGGGAAGCACTGAGGCCCCCTTGTCCGATTTGGTGAAGTTTCAGCCAGAAACTAGTAGTCCATTGGTCGTTTGGGCCAATTCCTAGCTCCCTTCAGCCCCTGCTATAAAACACGCTAAACTGTACTGCTGATCTAACCAGCATATCCTATAACTGAAAAGTTCATCTCTACTTGATTCCCAAGTAGACTATTCTCTATCTGTAAAGCCTAGCACTTACTCCTACAGTACTTGCACCTTGATAAAGCACTCTTATTATAGATAGTACCCCACCAGCCCAAAACCCACTTGTCCTTTGAAAGTTCTTTATCTACTACTTCTAGTATGTCGAGGATCAGTTGCTAGTGTCCTCTCCAGCTCAACTGGTGAAATATTGAGGCAATGTTACAATTGCCTCATGTACACAATCCTCTCCTTCTCCCACAAAACACAAATACATGAGATGCAACTATACCGGCCAAACTGAGGCTGAGCTCTCTCAACATAGGACTGGCAAGACCAGACACACATGGTACCATCACAACTTCAAATCATACACATACTCACACAAAGACATACAAACAGCAGAGGCCACCAAAGCAGACACCCAAACAAATACCACCTCACGACCCAACACATGCAACACATAGACCACACAGTCAGAGTGTCAAACAGTCACAGCCCTTAAGGCCAAACAAAATGCCAGACACACTTGTCATTGGTGATTCCATAGTCAGACACACCAGACTGAGTAAGGAGAAAGGTCACAAGCTGCCTGTCTCAGGTCTCTCAACAGGCTCTCTGATTATGTAGCCCAGGCAGGTATGACCCTGACCTTGAGCAGTATCACCTTCACCTAGAATGATGCCACAATACAGTGATAAGATGATCAGCTTTAATAATTGGCTTAAATTCTGGTGTCATTCAAAGGATCAATGTCTGTCTGCCTGGGATGACATGCTGGACAAGCCACGGATATTGGCGAACATCGATGTCTGTGCTGTGACAGAAACCTGGTTCAAGGCTCCTGAGAGCACCCCAGCACTAACAGGTTTCACCCATCTGAGACCATCCAGGTGCAATTAACTATAGGCAAGACTGCTCTGCAAATTTGTAGCATGTTACAGGCCACCCTCTCAAACTCAGGAACCTCACATGGCCTTCCTGAAAACATTGGAGGATAAATGTATCTCCAAACACCATCATAGAACAACTAGTCACCATCCCCACAGAGGGTGAAAACATTACTTCATCTCATCATCCAACATGGGAATCAAAATGTTCAACACCGTATACCCCTCACTGTGAGATCAGATCATAAAACTCTCTCTGGAGGAGGGTCCTCATCCCCCCCACCCAAAACAAAAAAAGACCACAAAAAAAAAAAAAAAAAAGACACACTTCTAAAAAACTAGTGTGGTCTCCTTTTGAGCCAGTGGTAAACATTACTCAAACCACTGAATCACTTACAAATGCCTTCTACCAGCACCTACAGGACTGCATGGATCAGGCAATCCCAAACAAAACTAAGAAACAAGCTCTACAACAAAAGAGGGAAGCTACACAAGAGAGCAAAAAAAAATTGAAAGGTAAGACACCTTTGATCATTATAAGTAAAAACTAAGAGCTCTCATAAAATCATAGGACTCTAAAGACAATCATAAGGCCTTCTTTAGCTATGTTAGAAACCTGGGAGGAGGCTCCCAGATATGCTCAGAATTAGTTCAAAATGATGTGAAAATTACTGAACCTACACACATTGCTAACATACTGGCTGACAGGTTCATATCTATTGGTGAGAACTGCCCTCACTAAGGCAAAAACACAGCATCCATGGGACGGATGGTGTTTAATCTTAGCCTCACCTCAGGATCGTCTTATCTGCAAAGCCATGGAGAGGATCATAATGGAACTCATAAATAAAGACATAGGGAACTTGCAGACTTTGGATCCGCAGATCCTGCCTCTTAAACTTGGTTGACTTTTTGAGACAGTCACCAAGGCCATTGATGAGGGAAAGGCAGTCATACAGCCCCCTCTCCTGGCAAAAGGGCCTCACACACCACCCCCACTCAGGTATCAGCGACAGAACCCACAGGGTCAGAGTTGCTGGAGCCATGTCAGACTCAAAGCCTGTCTCCTGGGTCCACTCTGGGTCCCTCTTGTTCGGCATCTCTTTTCTGAAGTACAAGCAAACACAGGACACATCTGACACAGATATCCTCCAGAAGGGCCTCACAGAAGCGGATAACTGGTGCCAGAGCCATGGCCTAAAATGCATAGTCATAAAACAAGGTTACTAGCTACCATATAGGTGACAATCCACTGAGCACAGAAAAAGTCATCAGGGATCTGGGGACCCAAGTTGACAGTAGTCTTTCGTTTGACACTCATGTTGCTAAAGTAGTTAGACCAGACACCTGATGCAGCTTGAAAGGCCCCAAAGTTCCCTCACCAAAGGATAAAGGGTCTCAAAATATGGAACTCCAGCTTTATTCAGTCTCATACCGCTTGCTCAGAGGTGACCTGTGCCTGACATATAAGGCCATGTCAAACCCAGATTTGATGAATATGCTTCACCTCAAAAATCTAGATTGTTCAAGAGGAATCTTGACCAATGGATGGGAGATCGCAGATATGATTACTTCAGTGTCACTGCTTGACAGAGGCACAGAAAATGATAGGCATAGGCCACATAACTATGGGCTAGGCTTATAAATGCCCTTGGGCAGATAGCCTAGTATGAACCTATGAACCTATGAACCTATGAATAACAAAAATGAGCAACAAAGATGAACAATTATATTCATAAGGTATGACAGGGAATTAATACTGTGTAATTATATGCTTTGCAACTTATTTGTATCAACGTCCATTCATATCATTGTTGTATTAACAATACCCAGTTTGACCTCTCATTTCCACTGGATACATTGCTTTTGGATTCATTAGGTGAGCATTTGGAACACATCAGGAACATACCCAGCATTGGATGACTACTAGCTAGCTGTGTCTGAACATATGCAAGAATGCAGCAATTGCAATTCACACCACCTTGAAAGAATGCTGTTGTCCAACTCTTGTACCCAGTAGATTATAAGGAATGTAAGAGGAACTAAGACAGGAGTGTCACATGTTTTGAAGTTTTCCTGTTTATACCCTCAAAATATTTCTAGCAACAAGA
The DNA here is from genome assembly GCF_019279795.1 of Protopterus annectens. Taxonomy (NCBI): domain Eukaryota; kingdom Metazoa; phylum Chordata; order Ceratodontiformes; family Protopteridae; genus Protopterus; species Protopterus annectens. Next base: position 292,954,591 of record NC_056738.1, on the reverse strand, counting down.
ACCAAATTCATCCTTCTCAAGGCCTGTAAATGGTGGCATACCTCTCAGCAGTCCTTGTCTTTACACAGCATTCCTTATTTTGCCTTTTATTTTGCCCTGTCCCTCATAAAATGTTTGATTTTCTGGTAAATCACTGATTGTATGTAGTCAGTCAATAATGACAGTGTCAGACTTCTTATTGTTCACAAAATGCATATTCCTGTGTTCATAGGTTAATACTACGTTGTTGATTGAGTAGATCATTAGTAGCTTAATAGCCTTAATATCCCATATCATAGGCATATGACTGATTTATATCTATTTTTGATCCCTTTCAATGTGGGCTTGAGGAGCCTGAAGAGGGTCTATTTACAATTGTTCAGCCATTCGTGCAGGTTACTATCAAAGGGCAACAATGAAATACTTGCTTTATATCATAGGATCATAGGAGGTTACTAGGCTATCAACCCAGAGGTCATTTCAAGCCTAGCCATTTCATTCCAATGTATTACCATAGGTTCTCTAGTCAATACTCAGGACTGTATCTAGTAATGATTGCCCATATCCAAAAGGGTTGTGGGTGCTCTCCCCGGTAAGACTCTACAATGCCCCATCCACTAGTCCAGGTTCCTTTTGAATAGTATCATAAAGATGCTCTGCTTCACATGAATTGGCAGCCTATTCTAAAGACATGTCAGTCACATGGAGATAAATCTGTCCCTCTAGAACATTCTATTCAAGTCACAGGCCATATTTAGGTCCCTGGATCAGGTAGATCTAGCCCCGCTTGATTTACGGATGTGCAGCAAATTCATTAGGTTTGGGTCAGAGATTACTATATAAGTCAGGCATAAGTCTCCCCTAAGAAGTCTATATGATACTGAGTATCGTGACAGAAACTTTAGAAGGTCTGTGTAAGTAATGTGCTGGAGTCCCTTGATTTTCTTAGTTAGAAATCTCTGAGGTCTCTCCAATTGCTGCAGGTGCTTTGTACAGTACATGCCAAAAAAGGCATCACAGTCAATTATGGGCCTGATTAGTAATGAGTATAGAGGGCTTATAACCTCCTTTGCTCTAAAGATGATGCCTTTGCTAATCAAGTGTGCTACGTAGAAAGCCTTCCTTACTACAGTAGACACATGATGGTCAAAGTTAAGGTCACAGTCTACTTGTAATCCCAGATCTCTTACCACTTCATAGGTACAGAGGGCATTGTTAATTTGACATTGTGAAGGGACATTGTGTTTACCAAAGGGAATGTTGATGCATTTCTTTGCATTCAGTTTGAGAATGTGACTAAGACACCGGTAGTTGATTTGTAAAAGACTCTCCTTAAGTATACTGGCATCATTTGGGGATTTAATAATTGGACTCAGTTTGCAATCATCCGCAAACTTAGTCAGCCACAGCCCCTTAATTTTGGCCTGAACTTCTGAGAAGTATGTACCAAACAGTAGGGGGCACAGCAATGACCCTTGTGGCACCCCTCTGGTGACAGGTCTGCTCACTGATGTAGAGTCACTCACCTTGATAGTGTGTGACCGGTTTGTGAGCCAGTTGACAACCCATCTTACAACAAAGGGGTTTGCATTCAGTTTGCTAGGTTTACTAGTAATGCCTGAGTGTGGAACTGTGTCAATGGCCTTTGGTAAGTCGAGCTATGCCATGTGCACAGATCTGCCTTCATCAATGGCCCTGATCACATTTTTGAATTAATCCACCTTGTTTAACAGACAGGATCTGCCCATGACAAAGCCAAATTGGGTCAGATCCAGGGTTTGGAAGTCACCTATGTCTTTATTTATGAGGTCCATGTTGGTACGTTCCATGGCTTTACAGATGAGGCTGATCAGATTTAGGGGTCTATAATTCCCTTGGTCTGTTGCTAAGCCACCTTTGTGGAGGGGAATAACTGTTGCTGTTTTCCATTCCACAGGGACAAAGCCTGTGGCTCAGCTGTGATTAAATAGGATACTTAATGGTGATGCTAGTTCATGTTTTAGTTTGTTAAGAAGACAGCCTGGGATGCAGTCTAGTCTCATAGAGGGTGTGCTTTTTTGACCTATACAAGGATTTAATAACCTGCTCTTCAGATATGTAGGGTGGGGGGGGACAAAGTCCGTGGTAAGTTTTGAGGGGATAAGAGAGTGAAAGTTTTGCCAAGTCTGTCCTCTAGCAGGTTTGCTATCTCTGTGGGATCAGTTTGTGTGATACCGTTAGTCACTCATTCAATACATGCTTGGGACCTACCTTTAGGCTATGTACATAGCTGTAAAAGCCTTATGGTTATCCTTGGCTATGATTGCTAAGTTTTACTCAAAGTTATCCTTAGAGGATTTGACATGTTGTCTTATTCGCCTGTTGAGGCTAAGGAGGGTGTTTTTGCATTGTTGGGGCCTCACCTTAATTTCCTTAGACAGCAACTTTTTGCATTTGTTGTAAAGATTGTTGATGCTGGATGGCCACCAAAGTGGCTTGTTTTTACTTGGGAATCTGGCTTTGATTCTCTCTGGAACAGCCAAGTTTATAAACTTGTAAAAGTGATTGTACAGGGGTATAGTGTAAGCTTTGATGCAGTTATCACTCCCAGCTGGAGATGGGGCTTAGAATGCATTTACACCTTCCTCTAGGTGGCCATAGTTTGTTTTGGTGGAGTTTTTTAGTCTGACTTCACCCTTTGTGAGTTTTGGTGTTAGTGCCAGTTTGAAGGCGACCGATTTATGGTCAGATTAACTAACGAGGGTCCGAAAGTTGTGGTGGTTCATCTGTTTGTCATGTTAGTGAGGCCATATCTAGAATGTTTGTTTTTTCTTGTTGGGGTTTGAACAATTTGTTCCAGGGCATTTAAGTCAAAGTCAAGGAATTTTTGCACTAGTGAGTTAGGGCTAGATTAGGTTTCCCAGTTGATGGTGGGATAATTGAAATCCCCCATTACCAGAGTGTTTGGCAATATTTGGATTGACTCCAGTTTGGTCAAGTAGGCCTTGTGCACATCATGATCCATGGAGGGGGATCTATAACTAGCTATGACTTGAATGGGGGTCATACCCACAGTTATCTGAACTTGGAGTAACTCCATGGAGTTGTCCAGTCTAACTAGTCGGGAGTTGACTATCTCTAATACAGTTAGAAACACTGCCTCCTTTGGTTCTCATATGTTCATTTTGTGGTCTGAATAGGTGGAAGACATTGTAGCTTTGCAATGCTGGAGTACTGTCTCACATCATGAACCAGGTTTCTTTGACTGTACAGACATCTACATCCTCCAGTAATAGAAGTGCTTCCAGTGTGAGCAGTTTTTGGTTTAAGCTCCTAGCATTTAGTAGTATAACCCTTATTTTGTTATATTTTGCAATTTTCACATCAGCAATTTTGTTTTTGAGACCTTGCCTAAAAAAGTTACTATGGGGGAGGCAAGAGCCTTTTCCAGATGCTGAAAGCCTAGTGGTCCCAGGTGCAAACAGTCTCTGCAAAGCAGCCAGGTTTGTTTACCATGTCATCCCAGGCTGACAGAAACTGGATCTCCTTTGAATGACACCAAAAACTAAGCCAATTATTGAAATTGATCATTTTTTTGTTTATACTGTGGCATCATTCTAGGTGAGGGTAATATGCTGCTCAAGGCTAGGGACATACCTGCCTGGGACACATACTCAGAGATCTCAGTCATGTCTCTCTTCATATAATCCAGTGAGGTACATCTCAGGTCGTTCAGTCCAACATGAGCAATAAACTGCAAACTTGGTTAGCCAGAGGCCTTTGACATTGACTTTTAAATCTGAGAAGTAGATGCTAAAGATGAGTGGACCTAGCACAGAGCCCTAGAGGACTCCACTGTTGACCGTCCTCTTTGTGGAGGTGGCGTCATTGACTCTAACCTCCTGGGTCCTACCAGTGTGCTAGCTGGCTATCCAGCATGGTATATAGGGGTTTACACCTAGTTATCTAAGTCTGTTGACATTGCCCTAGCGGGGTATCATATTAAATGCTTTAGTCAGAACTAGGCAGGTTGTGTGCACAGTTTTCCCTTCATCCATTGCTTTAGTGACCTTTTCAAAGTCATATTCCAGACTGATTAAGCATGACCTTCCTTTAACAAAGTCAAAATGGGATAGCTCCATTATCTATAGGTCTCATATCCATATTGATAACTTCCATGATAATTCTTTCCATGGGTTTGCAAATAAGACTAGTCAGACTAATGGGTCTGCAGTTTACTGGATCCTCCCTTATGAAGAAGGATGACAGTCACAGTCCTCCATTCATGTGGCACAACACCTGTTTTAAGTCCACAGTTAAATTATGACTCTAGGGGTCCAGATAAGTCATATTTTAGACTATTCGGGAGGCATCCTAGGGAGGAGTTATGTTTGACAGTATCTCTTGGGAGATGGTTGGGAGGGGACAAAGATGTAACTGAATTTGTCCATCAACAGGTTTGCTATATCACAAGGCTTGGTGAATATGGCACCATTAACCACCAGTTCAGCACATTGCTGTGTACTGCCCTTGAGGTGTCTGACATAGCCGAAGGCCTTATAATCATTCACCTGGTAGGCTATCTTAACCTCAAAGTTGGCTTAGTTTGACCTAATTAGCCCTCTTTGTTGCCTGTTTAGTTTGATTAAAGTTTTTTTTTTCTTTATGGGAATTACCCTTATTGATTTTTGCCTTTTTTTATGTCCTGTTTAATTTGGGATGCCACCAGGATGGTTTGTTCTGTGGCTAGTTCTTGAATTACTTCTGGTACTTATAATAGCTTCTATGCAGCCATTGATGTGATTGTACAGAGTTTCTAAGAGCAATTCAGTGTAGGCTGCTGTGTTGTCAGGGTTTGGAGGGGCATTGAATTTTTACAGACCATCACTTAAGAAAATGTAGCTTGCCTTGGAACAGATTGCAGGTATTACTGGTTTTACTGGGGTTATGGATTTGATTTTGTAGGAGACTGCTTTATGGCTCATTTACCAGGGAGGGCGAGACACTGGAGGCAAAGCTTTAAACTATCCAGATTCTTGCAGAATGTCCAGATTTTTGCTCATATTTTTGGTCTGTCCCTCATAAAAATGGTAGTTTTCTGGCAAATCATTGATGACTGAAGTCACTAGATAATTTCAGATATCTGAGATTCAGACTTAATGTCCTTCAGAAGTATACTTTAAAGCAAATCCTATTATTCTAGCAGCTTTCTAAGTTTATAAGAACAATATTTAAATTTTGTCCTTATTCTGGGGGCTTTGTTCCCCCATTATTTTTGGTTTTGCCCATACCACTTGCTCTGAGAAGCTGAGAGGTATGATGGGGGGGGGGGTTGCAGCATCAGCTCATATTTGTGAGTACAAGGTCTAGTATGTTGAAGTCTCTAGTGGGACTATTTACAATTTGGTCAAGGGCATTTTTATTTACAAAGTCCATGAATCTCTGCACCTGCAGATTTGAGACCATGTAGGTTTTCCAGACTATATAGGGTTAATTATAGTCTCTCATGAGTGGTAGGTTGTTTGGAAAAGATCTTCAGTAGGTCCAAGTATGCATTGTCAGCTTCTTGAGACGTGAACAGTGACCTATACCTGTCTATGATATGATACAGGATTTTGTCTATGGTGATCTGCACATGGAGAAACTCCAGTAAATCATCCTGTTTCAGCAATATAGAGGTATGCTTGTTACTGATATATATAAGGACACCTCCATCTTTAGCCCTTGTCTGTTCAGTTACTGGTATAAAAGAGTGGAAGACCCTGAAACCTTGCACTGCTGGGGCACTCTCTGCCATTCTAAACCATGAGATTCAGTTGAGCTGATTTTGCAATGTTGGTAGGTTTGTCAATTTGGCATTGCTTAAAAAAAGGCACAATAAGGATAAATAAAGTGTTAGCTAGTATTGGAAAGCCTAGAGGGGACAGGTGCAGACCATCCTTGACAAACAAATATGGTCTGATAACCATGTCCTCCCAAGCTGACAAATTTTGGCTCCACTTAGAATGACACCAGAAAGAGACAATTGTTTAAAATCAATCATTTTGTGCTCATATTGTGGCATAATCCTCAGTGATGGTAATATGCTGTTCAATGCTAGGCTCATACCAGCCTGAGACACATTCTGAGAGCTCCACAATGTGTCTCTCTTGATATAGTCCAGGGAGATATGTCTCAGGTCATTTACACCTACATGGATGAAGATGGAATCATGATTGTATCTGTAGTGTGATTAGTTGAGTATGTGATTTGGTGGATCCTGGCTTCAGATAAGTAACTAACCATTACCTTCTCCTTGTTTAGTCTGGTTAGATGGGCATCAGTATATCTTACGATGGAATATCCTATAATGAGAGTCCTGAGAAGGATGTTTGCTTCATTAGGTGCTTAATGTTTGGGGCTCTATTGAGTGTGACTGTATGTGTGTCATTAGTTGTTGCTTTTTTCTGAATGTCTTTGAGCTTGGTGAGGCTTAATTTTGCTAACACGCTGAATAGGAATTATTTGCTGGTTAGAACGATTGATTTTAAGTGCCTCAGAATACATTAGTCTCTGTGTGTTTTGTATGCATGGTTTCAATACTCTGATATGTGTTTGCAAGTGAGAATTCAGCCTCCACTGTCATTGTGTAACAACAGCTCTTACATACTGTGTTTGTTTCTTAAAGGATTAAATGGCTGTCAGTAAACATGAGATAGTTCCAACCATTCCAGCCACTAGGCTCGCTACACAGAAGTTTGGGAATTGTATATCCATGCTGTCCAGTCCTTTGATTGTTGAACTACTAAAGGGGGTGGTGTATTGAGCTTAAAAGGCTATTATAGGTGTTTTGTATATACAGACTATTAAGGGTGCTTTACTGGGGCATATTATGCTAAACAGTATTAAATTCTACTAACTGTAAGGTTCACACTGTACTGAATTCTACAAAATCTATAGTTACTGCCACTCAATGCCCAAATAGCTTCTCTAAGCTTGTCAGTGAGCAAGGTATATAGCTTATCAGTGGGAGTGGTAAGCACTAGGTAGCCTATCTATCACAACAGGAGTGGTTTCTGCCCCAGAAATTGTAGTTTAGTGGCTGTTTGGGTAGTTTTTCCATCCCATTCAACTTTCTGGTTTAAAAGCCTGCGTTTGTGCTTGTTTCTCTCCTTTCCTGTAACTAGTGTAGTCCTGATACAGATTTGCTGTATCCAGGACTGTTTGTAAGCTTTTGAGCCCCCCCCCCCAAAGCCTTTCTGTGTTGGAGGGAAGCCTTCTAGCTTATCAGTGGGAGTGGTAAGCACTAGGTAGCCAATCTACCTCAAGAGAAGAAATTGCAGTCTATTGAATGTTTGGGCAGTTTTTCCATCCCTTTCAACTTTCTGGTTTAAAAGCCCGCGTTTGCATGGGCTTGCGCTTGTTTAAGCTCCGCTCAATGGTGCTGAGCTGCGATAAACTATTACTTGTGCCAGAAAGTCTGTTCTTCAGTTTTTCCCTTAGATCTTGCTAGTTCTTTTTCTCTTATACTTCAAATAGACTAATCGCTTTACACTTTAACAGGTTTTTGTAGCAATTATTATAGCACACCTAATAGCAATCAGCACTAGTCGTTCTTCACGGAAATAGTTCCAGTACTTGGTAGTTATGACCACTCCCCCTGCCATGATTAAAGGGCAATTCCCTGTGTTTTCTCCTATTAACCTGGTGCACTTGGTCATTCTGAGGCAGTGTAGCAACTGCCTCATGTGCACAGACAACCCTCATCACTTACCTCCCAACATTCAGACTTGTGAGAGATGCACTTATATCAGCAAATTGGAAGCTATGCACTCACCAGCCAAGACTGGACTAGCTGGTCAAGAGGAAAAGTTCAACACCTACACCACACCACATGGAACACATAGCCCTCCAGAACACTCACTATCACAGCTCTCACATAAAAACACAAACCACACACCCACCTTCACAAAGACACTCAATAGAAATATTTACTCAAGCAGTAGAGACCTCCAAGACAGAAACACACTCGACCACCACAACACAGCACAGACCACAGGAGACAAAGTGTGCCCCTCAACCTAAGTCCCTAAAGCTAAACACCTTGCCCAATACACTAATCATAGGTGACTCAATAGTGAGGCACACAGATGTCACTAGGTTGAAAAAAGAGAAGGTAACAGTCAACTGTCTATCAGGTGCCAGAATCTGACACATGACACATGCACTCAGGTCTGTCCACAACAAGTACAAGTATGACTCTGTCATTGTCCATGTGGGTGTGAATGACACACCTCCCTGGACTACATGAAAAGAGACACGGTGGAGTTCTCGGATTATGTGGCCCAGGCAGGTATGACACTAGCCCTGAGCAGTATCCTACCATCACCCAGAATGATGCCACAGTACAAACAAAAAATGATTGACTTCAACAATTGGCTAAGTTTCTGGTGTCATTCTGAGGGGATCCAGTATCTGTTTGCTCGGGATGACATGATTGACAGACCTCAATGCTTTGCCAGAGATGGCTTGCATCTGTCACTCCTGGGTTTCTGGGCACTGGTTAAGGCTCTTGTCATCCCTATAGTACCTTTTTTAGGTGGTGCTCCAAAGACCAAATTGCCACCATAACAGCTATAAATAAATGCAATCTGAGGGTCATGCTGCTCAGCGCTAGAAGTCTAAATCTCAAGATACACTCACTCAAAGCCCTCCTCAAAATGGAGAACATTGACATTTGTGCTGTAACGGAGACCTGATTGAAAGCGGCAGAAGGCAACCCTGCACTACCAGGCTATAACTCATTCCACACATTTCGGCCCCAAAACATGGACCAAAGCTCCAAAGGTGGTTGTGTCTCCATATTCATAAAGGATATGCACACCTCCAGACTAGTAGCCCAGTATAATGCACCTGAGATACTTCAGGTACAACTAACATTGGGTAAGACTGCAATCCAGGTAATTTATTTATTTATTTATTTATTTTTATTTAAATTTGTTGACCAGGAGTGTCCGACTGGACGTAGGTCCATTTTCAGCGGAGGCCCGGGGAGAAAAGCTCCACAGTTAAAATAAACAGACAGTAGTTACATTGGATTACATAGTGATTAACAATTTAACATAGCAATTACTTACAACATATTTACAGATGAAGAACATAGTACATCAGTAGACAACTAGAATCTTTATCTGTGAAGTACATAACAGACATTAACAAATGTTACAATGAGAAGTTCCTGCTGTATAATAAGTACTAGACTTATGAGCATCTGAGCTTGCTATAATCAAGGTAGTTAGTGGAGTGGAAAGAAAGGTAGTGGTTGGATGGGGTGGGTGATATTAGAGTGGGAGTTGCAAGGGCATAGCCAGCATGTTTTTAGGTGCGCTTTTAGTAAAGTTTTGAAGTGAGTGCATGATGGTACAGAGGTAATTGTGGGAGGAAGGGAGTTCCATAATTTGGCTATGGTGCAAGAGAATAGTGCTTCACCAGCAGAGTTATTGGCTTTAGTGATCTGCAAGTGATTTTTGTTGCTGGATCTTGGTGGTCTGGTAGTGTGATAGGGTTGGAGTAGATTCTGGAGGGATGGGACATTTAGTGAATGGTTTACTAGTTTGTGGGTGAGTGAGAGTTGATACCAATGAAGGAGGTGAGGGAGTTCAAGCCAGCCCAGTTCAGCAAATGAGAGACAGTGGTGACTACGATAGGATGCCCTTGTGGCGAATTTGGCGATTTTGTTGTAGCAGGTCTTAGGTTGGTATATATTGGAGAGGCATAAAGTAGGGTGGAAATAAGGTGGGAATTTGCTATTGAAATCTTTGCTGCTTTGGTGAGAAATTGCTTATTTCTGTATAACGCTCTTAGTTTTTTGTGGACTTTTTTATGGTCATGGATATGTCATAGCCTGCTATAGGTCCCCAACCATGTCTCTAGACTCTCATTCCACATTCCTAAGCACCCTGGAATCTATCAAGGTCCAACCCAACACTCTCATACTAGGAGACTTCAACTACCCCTCCATCAACTGGGAAAACTACTCAAGCACCAATGCACTGGCCCAATGCTTCCTAGAATTCATCAGTTCCAATACCCTGGATCAGCTAATTTTTACCCCCACTAGAGGAAGCAACATCCTTGACCTGGTTATTACTAACATGGGCAACCGTTGCTCTACACCAATAGTCAATTCCTCCCTGGTTAGATCCGACCACAAACTATTCACCATGGAAATCCACCCCCCCCCCCCCGCAAAAGTATCCACCATGAAAAACTTCTCCAAAGCTGACTTTGGAGTCCTAAAAACAGAGGTGAGTAACTTCACGGCACCCATGCCAATGGAAAATAGATGCATGACTGCCAAATCATACACCAATGCACTGTACAAACATGTACATAAATGCATGGAACTAGCCATAACCAACAGAACCAAGATGCTCTCCTCCAAAAAAAGGAAATCAGTCTGGTGGTCCCCTGCCATTAATAAACTCTAACACAGAAGGAAGAAACTGTTGCAGAAAAAGGTGAATTCCCAAGACTGGAAAAATTCAGTCTCAATCCTGCCAAGGCTTGGAATAATCTTCCACTCAAAATCAGGTCTTTTCAGCAACAAAAACAATTCAAAACAGCCACTAAAAAATATCGACAAGCCAAATGGATATGCCAGTGTAACCACCCCCCATAAACCTTTCTCTCTAACCTTTCTAACTCCCCTCTAGCTCCTCTCTCCTATCCGTCCTATCAACTTTTTCCACTTCTCACCTCAACTGTCACTAAAACTAATTAAAATTATGTATGCCATAATTTCTTTAATTACATTGTATTAAGATCTAATACTTTTATGTATTGTATATATAATTTGTATCTTGTTTATGAATTAGAACTGTTGATGTTAGCCTTTGAAACTATGTGGAGTTTTTTCCTTGGGCCTCCGCTGAAAAAGGGCTACTAAGCTCAGTCGGACAATCCCTGTCATCAACTGTAAAATAAATAATAATAAATAAATAAAAGCTCAGTTCCCACTAATTACCACATCGATGGAAGCCCACTAAACACTGAAGGCATTACAAGAGATCTGGGGACACAGGTTGACAGCAACATCTCCTTCGACCACCACATTGCCACTGTGGTCAGAAAGTCCTTTTATGTGGTACATCTTATTACCAAGGGTTTTCCATCCAGGAAGAAAGAGATCATGAATTCTTTCTACTCTTCCCTCATTAGACCAATCATAGAGTATAATGCCTCATTTGGCATGTACCTCGCTAGACACCTGCTACAGCTGGAGAGGCCACAAAAGTACCTCACGAAGAGGATCCTAGGCCTTAAACACATGTCCTACATGGACAGACTCAAAAAACTCCAGCTATTCTCTGTCTCATATCGTCTACTAAGAGGTGATCTCTGCTTGACTTACAAAGCCATGGCTGACCCAATTCTGGTAGAAATGCTATATCTAAAAAAATCCCCCCAATCCCTCCACACCACATGCTCCAGAGACCTCAAACTCATTACCACAATCAGCAGAACATGCTGGAGGGACAGGTTCATAATCCAGAGACTGCAAATGCTCTGGAAGAGACTTCCCATATTTGTCAAGCAGAGCACCTCATTAGCCCTCTTCAAGAGAAATCTTGATGACTGGATGGGAAATAGAAAGTTCACCCCAGGGATCATTCCAGTGGCTCTACCTGATAGAGGCACTGGAAACTAACGATGGCTGGCACAATGCTGGGGCACTTCTATGGGCTAGGCTTGTAAAGGCCCCAGAGCCATTAGCCTAGTACACACCTATGAAGCTATATTTACTGCTTAAGATGGTACAGTTTTATGGACCAATATATAGGGAAAATTTGTTTTTTAGGAGCTATTTATGGAAATGATTTGGTGGGAAGAGTACATAAATAACTTGCACAACAGACAATAGCAATGAAAGATAGAGGGAAGGACTTTGGAAATAGATTACCATAAGAGGCAGTGGCCAGAGACACATTCTTCTAAAACCATGACAGTAGAGATGGTTCTAATCAAATAAAGCCAGTATTGGAGCTCTTTCAGGTACTTTAGCTTAATATCTCAGTGTGGGGGGGGGGGGGGGCAGACACGAAGAACCAGGGAACAGAAAGGTACTGAAATGCAAATTCCCTAAGTTACAAGCCAAGGACCCCAGGTACATTAGACTTGCTGAAACATTAGGTTATTGTCTGAATGGGGATGGGGTAGACACAAATAGCGGGAACAAGTAGGCACTGCAATGCAAATGTAAGCAGGTAAATGATAAGCAGACTACAATCTGCAGGAGCAAAACTGCAACATTAACAACTGTAAAAGCACTGAAGCACAAGTCCTGGAGCAGAAAAAATGCAATACTCTCATTTCTGTAATTCTACTATGGTTTACGTACCAGACTATCCAGAAATTTACCAGTAGCACAATTTATGGAAAAACGCAGTAATAAATAAATAAATGACTAAAATGGCACTGAAGCACAAGTCCTGGAGCAGAACAAAATGAAATACTCTCACTACTATAACTACTATGTTTTAAGTTACCAGACTATCCAGAAATTTGCCAGTAGCACTATTTATAGAAAAACGCAGTAATAAATGAATAAATGACTAAAATGGCTCACATCTGGCAGTGAATCATAGTTCTGCCGCAACTATGAATAAAACAAAAAGTCTAAGGCTCAACAGGTTTTAAAATGCAAACAGATAACGTTTACAACTAATTCTACATGTGGAGATAAAAGTGCAGTAGACTGTACAACCCAGTCTGCTCACAACTGCAAACTATGATATAAGACTAAGGTCCCAGGACAAACTAAACAATGCAAAATAGATAACTTTTTTCCTAGTTAAAACATGGAAAAAAGCAGAAAAGCACAATTAAGTATTACCACACAGGTCACTTACTACAACTACAACTTAAATATTTAAGCAGAATTGAAATAAGTTTTTTTCCTTTTTCCTTTTTTTATGAAAAACTTGTTATTCACAGTTCAGGGCTTTCCACACCTCTCCAAGGCAAGGATAGCTAGAGAGAGCAAGCTGGTTTTGATGCTCTGCTAACACTCCTTCCATAATACTGTACAGCATATATCACTATTAAGTTCATCTGGGATGTGGCAGAGTGAGAGCCATTCAGGGGGTCCTTCCAACAGGCCACCATGATGGCTGTTTATGCCCTTGCCAGCATCCCAGCAAAAATAATTTTTGCATGGCCTAACTCTCCCCTCATGGCTAGAGGGACAAGCTACCCATGTCATTGCAAGGATCAATAATGCCTTCCCCCATACATGTACAGACTTGCTAATAAGTGCTACCACCAGGCAGTGATTTCATTAACCAAAAGCTTGCAGCCAGAATGTGCCCTATGACATTGAATTTCCTCAGGTGGACTATGAATTTTGCTCTACCCTTCCTTCCCTAGGATGGATATCAAAGATTCCCTTGCCAGTTCCATCAAACCACAGACCTAATGATTAAACTCAGGTCACTTGGTCTACTGTTTGCACTTGTGCCTTTTGTCCATCACAGCCACTTTTTCCAAAGAATTTGCCTTACACAAAAGTGGTTCCACATCAGCTGTGCTTGTGGGAAGGTGGCCTTTGTGGAGTAATATGCCACATTCTCAAAATCCATCATCAGCAATTGGTGAGGCACTAAGGTACAGAGCAAGAGGGAAATCTTCTGAAAATGACAATAAGGTATTGTAAACCAATTTATATGTGGGATGTTTTTTCAGCTTGCAGACTAATGACCCATACCTAATATTATATCTTGTTGCAATGTAGCCATGTAGTATATATAGCTCTTGGTATAATACTGTGCATATCTGCATAGTTCCATCCATCTGAAAGATGAACTATGCATCCTGCAGATTTTCCTTTGTAGTCAACAGAATTAATATATACTTATTTTTAATAATTCATCATCTGATCAGGAACTTCCTCTTTTATCTACAAAGCATACTCCTTACCTGTTGCTATCAAGTTTAGACTCTTCTTTGTATATTCAGCTGTTTTTCTGCATTTCAAATGGATCCCCTTTCAGGGTCTGCTTAGTCAGAAGGTACTACATGATATCTACCAAGATCTTCAGGCATGGACATGCAGAGTACAGCTACGATGACCTTTGAAGTGGATGTCTCCTTCTTCAGGTGTCAGATGCGACATATATTATCCAGTTCAGTTGCTTTGTGTGGATAGTAGCATGACACTGTCTTCATCAACTCCATGCACTTGCAGTACTGATGGTGATCCTGTTTCCCCAGGAGGTAGTAATCCTGTCATAGAAGAATAGTCATGGCAAAACCTATCATACATACATGCTACAGCCCTTGCATATCAACATCAGTTTGATCTTTGGGATGTCCTCATTGTATACAACTAAATGATTGTTCCAAGTCCCATCTCCTCAAATAACTCCTTGTATGGCTCGATATTTTTTTTACTATGTAGAGTTCTTATGTCTTGTAGTGTCATATTTTTTAGTATGGAGTGCCACCATTTTAGAGATTGTATCAATTATGGACAACATGAATTTCATCAGTTTATTCATTAGGACAGGTTTTGCTGGGTTCTGCAGCTGGATGCTTGGCATTTCAAAGGTTTTATTTCTCTAATTTAGTCTTTAGCTGCTCTGATATTAACTTTCTGTAGGGGAAGCAGTGGAGCCAATGTCTTTTCTGTTGACAAATGTTTTAAACACTTTGTCTTCATCTTTTTAAGAGAAGGTCACCCATTACTGAGCTGGTCCAGTAGGATATTGAAGAATATAACATATAATGACTTGATAGCTTTACCAGACAAGTTCGACTCACAAGAAACAATATGATCACCATATCTGCATATTATGCAGGGAGAGTAAGAAATTATAATATAGACAGAAAAAGATACATCTTGTACAGAACAAAACTATTCTTCATGATAAATATCTTGATAATTTAAAGATTTCTCTGAAAAAGAGGAAGGCTCTCTGCCTCAGGAGACGTTGCTAAACTCATTGACCATCATGTCTGGACCATCGACAGACTTTCCATCCTAGCCTTTTTAATGACCCATAAGACTTTACATCTGAAGAATGTGAGAGAGATGCTTAGTTTTTGATGATAATTTTACATTGATTAAGCATGCCTTTCTTTAACAGATTCCACTGAGCATGACATTCTTATTTTGAATGCTCTGACCTTTACCAGTCAGCCATTCAATAAGTCAGATATGAAAAGACAAAGTTATTTCAACTCTACACTTTCTTTTCAACAGCCCTAATGCTGTCTGACACGTGACTACTGTGCTTGTCACATTTTGCCTAAAACCTCTAGGTCTGATTTTTTTTTTCCCGATGATGCATTCTTCACAGGATTTTTTTCCATTTCTTCTCACAGAAACTTTATTTAACATGATGCTCATCATATCTCTTTTGAATAAACTTATTGTGCAACTGTTCTGCATGATTCACAAATTCACTCTGATCATTACATATTCTCCTAATATGTAAAAATTGATACGTATTCTCCTAATATGTAAACATGTTTCCATGATATTATTCACAGTATGTAAAGGCTTTAACTTTTCTTCCAAATAAAGAGAAAGTTGTTTACTAAGAGAGCTATTACCTGTGGTTATTGGCCATCCTTCTATAGAAGAGATATGTAGGTGTAATTTGGGTAATATGTTCAGCCTTTATTGTCCAAGCATGTCCACTAATAGAAATCTTAACTCATCTGTAATACCACCTTTCATCACTGCCTTAGCATAAAAAAAATCTTGAATCAAAATAAAAAAAGTGCATACTAGGATAATAACCTATCATCTATATCTCTTACAGCCTGCATACATCCTTACATTCCAGCACATTTTCTAAAAAAATCAACTTAAAAAGCAAAACCTACTGAGGGACATGCTAGATTAATAATCTCAGTTTCATTTTATTAATAAATCCTTGCCCTTTCTATTGCTGCCTACTATAAGCTGGTAATTCACTTAGTTAAAAAATCACACAGAAGAAAAGTCTAGACGTCATAAGGTGCTATAGGTGTTAACTGGAAGTATACAAAAAAGCACTGTACGCTTGAATGAGATAACTGACTTCATTTATTTATTTATTTGACATTTGTTAACCAGGATAGTCCATCTGAGCAACAGCCCTTTTTAAGTATAGACCCAGGAATAAAAGCTCCACAGTAGAAGTAAGCAAGAAAATTTACAAAATTGAAGATGAACACAGCGAACAATTTACAATAAAACAGTTAAGCAAATGTAGATAAAGCTCCACAGTACAATATAGTAAGAGGCATTATAACACTGAAGAAAAAACATAGCAAAGAAATATACAATAAAGCATTTGAATGAATTTACATAACACATTGGGTTATCTTCAGAGGGTAATTGTACAATACAGAGCAGTTAAGCGAATTATGGTAGTAGGGGAGGGAGGAATAGAAAGGATAGTGATAGAGACATGGATGGTTTCATGTGGGATGATTACAGAGGCAAATCCATGTGCTATTAAGGTACATTTTAAAAGATTTCTTGATTCTCTTTAATTTAATTTAATTTCTCTTTAATTTCATATTTATTTCTTAAAGACCTAATCTTTTCTTTTAAATTATTAATTGATGTTTTATAAATTCTTTTACTTCTTATCGTTGGATATTTTTGCATAAAATTAATTTTCTCTTTTCTTTTTCTAAGAGCTTTATGAAGTTCATCGCCCCACCACAATAGATATTTATTTTTGATTTGTATTGTAATCAATCTTGCCTTTACACCATTTTATAACACCTCTAAAATCTGATAACTAGAGTCAGTAGGATTATATAAAAGTAAATTGACATAATCAATCTCATTAATCTGATCACTAAATTTCTTATAATCAATCTGACTGTAATTATACCATTTTTGATAGGTTTAATATTAAATATAAGGATTAACATTAAATATCATTGAGTTATGATCAGAATTGCCCAAAAGCATTGTAATGATTAGGTTTTTAATTAATTGAAGATTATTAGCAGCAACATAATCAAGTTTATGTTCACTTCTTGTGTTTTCACTGACAGGTTCTGTCATTTTAAATACAGGCATTATATCAACAAATTTTCATTCAAAGGAGGTCTTGCCAGACTAACT
This sequence comes from Protopterus annectens, assembly GCF_019279795.1. Lineage (NCBI taxonomy): Eukaryota > Metazoa > Chordata > Ceratodontiformes > Protopteridae > Protopterus > Protopterus annectens. The sequence continues at coordinate 292,937,523 of NC_056738.1, read as the reverse complement.
AACCCAAGATATTCTAGGATAATATATCCCCTAAAAATATTTTATTGTACTAAAATTATAATATTTGTATAATTCATAATATGATGTATTACATGATCTTGAAGCCAGGTATGCTAATAATGGATCACATTAATATAACTATTACTCACAGTTTACTTGATCTGTCTTACAAGGAATGAAGTAATTGAGTTATGGATCCATAATGAACCCCACGTACTCTATCATTTTCATGTAGACATTCATACTTCATATTTTTATTGAAAACCTAGATGTGTTTCATCAATCAGTAACTGGTATTAATTATGAACTTGCTATTGAATTAAACAAACAAGATTATTTAATTTATTGCCCAGACACTGAGCATTACAATATTAGCATTTAAAAATTGTATAAAATATATTGCATTTGTTGTTTCTTTTAATAAAATATTTTTCTTCAAACACTGGTTACATAATCTGACATTTTTGTTTGAAACATATGAAGCTCTATATGAATTTGCATGAAACCTGTCAAAATGAAACTGTTGACAGAGTTGATTAAGGACTGTGAACCTGTCCCAGTTGTTTGGGATTTGGGAATTTGTATGGACAGTGACCTAACTTTTGACCAAAATGTGTCTATTGTCGTAAGAAAGTCCTTCTATATTGCACAGCTCATAAACAAAGAGATAGTATCTACATCTAGGGATGTCATTGTCCCCCTTTTCTCAGCCTTCATTTGACCACTGATTGAATATAATGCCCTCTTTAACATGTATCTATCCAGACATATGCAACAAATGGAACACCCACAGAGATACCTTACTAAAAGGATACAAGGCTTAAACAACATGTCTTACAGGGACCAACTCAAAGCCATGTCACTATACTTGGTAACCTACAGACTGTTAAGAACTGACCTGTGTCTGGCATACAAGGCATCCTCTGACCCATTACCGATGGAATTAGTGCACATCAGCAAGTCAAACCGCATCAGAAATAATCAGTCTACAGATTTAATCCTCTTCTGCAGTCTCAACAGAACAGTTTGGAGGGACAAGTATATTTCACAGAGGACACCACTGCTATGGCAGAGACTCCCCATCCACATAAACAAAGTTTATCACTCTCCATTAAACAGAAAATTTACCCCAGGACTGCCCTGTACTACTAGTGGACAGAGACAGCTTCTAAATGCTGTATACACTGCATGAGTCCCCTCAAATTATTTATGGCATGATCCTAATTATTCTCATTAGAAGTAATATATAAATTATCGATCATAAGGCCAATCTATAACCAAATGGGAAAGGTTATTTCAAGCCAAGAAAGGGAAACTGACTAGAATTAAAATAACCTATAAGGGTAGCTAGCCTAGTACGTACCTGTGAACCTATGAACACAGAACATCCTATAATCATAAAAGCAATACTCACAGTATGCTAGTAATTTCAGGTTATAAACAAAAGCAAGTTGCCTTAACCAGTTATTGAACAAGTAGGCCTTTGTATACATATAAATCAGTCCATGAAATATATGGAATTATTTTACTTAATACCAGGTCAATTTTGCAATTTTCTAACTGTTCAGTGATTTCCAAAACTGGATTTTACATGCAATTCATAGGAGTATATTTGAGTTCATTAAAACCAGTATAAACAACAACTTATTAATCATTTTTATATCAGCTAATTTTAAATCTGATCATGCTGACACTGTAATAAGATTTTAATCCAAATTGCATAATTGCCTAACTGCTGCTTTCAATATAGATTCACTCAGTATTAGAATTTCATGCGTTTTACCTCTTGAAACATCAGTTTACTCAGTTGTTTTCCTTTCCACGCTTTTCATTGTCCCTTGAATGATCTTCTATACTTGTTTTTCTCTCTCATTTCCTTAGAGTTACATTTCTAGAAAATGGGGTCTCCAATTCTAGAGTTTTTAAATGATAAGAACCAGTCACTGATTCATTCCCATCAGTAATAAGCACATGATCGCTACTTGTGTTTTGTATTTCACTTTCATCAATAATCTTTACACTAGTTCGGTCAATATGGTTACTTTTTAACACAATAACTTCAATATAAAGGCAAATACAAGAGTTGTTTTCAAGACTTTCAGAAGAAGACCAAGGCTGTATGTTTCTATTTAAAACTGAGCTAATTATATCTTCATTATGCTTTATATTACCTACGATGTAACCTCTCTTAAATTAATCAGATGTAGTTTTATCACTATCTAATACCTCCTTAAGCTGTACTGAAAAATCAGAATTCCATTCCAGTGTTATATTTCAATTTTTCTTGAGGAATGAGTTCTCAGTTGCATCAATTACTAATACTATGTGCATTATGGTTTGATGATAAATTAATACAACCTTTACATTTGTTTTATTATTCTTCTATTTTTGATTAGCCTTTTTCTCCTTTTTAACCTTCTTTATTGCAGGTGGTTCTGTCACAGTGATATTAGATAAACTGATATCTTCATTTATAGTTAAACATTGCTGTTATTAATTTCTATATACTTGTCACTACAGACATCCAGCCACCAATCATTAATTAATTCTTTTAGTGGTGTAAAAGCTCTGACAAAATGGTACTTTCATATACTGCCATCCAGTAACGTTTCACACTTAACTATATTAAGTAATTCTTGCAATCTTGAGCAACTGCAACATGATGTTATATTTAATACATTTATTTTTTAATGAAATCCTGAAAACATAAGAATGTAATGATCCCATCCTTTGAAACATCTAAAATAAAACTAAACAGCAATTGCAGAAAAACAAATAAGAAAATGTTTAGATTAAATTGTAATAAGAAAATCAGATAATACTTATTCCCAAGGAAAAAAAAACAACATTCATTAGATAAAATACTGAGTTTTTTACAATACTGAAGTATTGAACCCTAACTGTTACAGTGTATGCAAATAAGAACATTACATGCAAAGCATTTTTACAAGCTCCATACTCCAACAATCTCTTAATCACAAAATCATACAAAGTGCATCTTAATGAGGATACAAGCACCTGCTTGCACAGCAGCACTATTTAAACCCCTAAAGGAGTTAGTTTATTGGATGAATTTGCCTGCCAACTCCAATATACAATGGAAAAGAAAAAAAAAAAGAAATAAGATGTGTTTTTCCTGCTTCTTAAGAAAGATGTGGGAGAGCACACAAAATAATAAAATTGTATGCAAAGGATCCCTTAAAAGGACACCAAATAAACATCCTGCAAAGTTATCCTTTCTGCACCATTCAGAAGTTACCAAGAGTATAAATACTGCTGCTCATATGGCAGCACATTTTTAACCCCTAAAGAAGTCTTCTTATTGGAGAAATTGCCTGTCAGCCCCAATGCAGAATAGAAAAGAAAACAAAATAATATTATGTGTTCCCTGTGTCTTAAGAATGAAGTGGGAGAGCACACAAATGAATGAAGTTGTATGCAATGGAGTCCTTCAAAAGACACCAAATAAAAATTTCTATGTTATCCTTCCTGAGTCAGTCACAAGTAACTACAAAAGTAAAATACAAAGTTAATATAAAATCCATTAATGTCACGTCATGTCTGTATTGGGCAGTTCATGTAAATACTGTTTTGAAAACTCATAACTGCTGAGAATAACAAGATTGCAAGTATAAACATTGCCCAAGGCTCAGTACCTCTTGTAAAGCACTGTAAGGTTAGTCAGGGCATTCCAGCTGCTCTCATGACCTTCTAAATATCGCTGATGAATCATCTTGAAATAATCTCTGTCTATTCAGAAGTGGAGTGGCTTAACCTTGACAAATAAAACTTTAAGTCTTAAAGTCATTATAAAGTCTCAATGGAAACTAGTCCAGCCTTTTATCTGTATTGTGCTGATGCTGAGAATAGCAGTTGTCTCCAAGGATTAGGGACACTGCTTTCAAAACTTATTAATGCTAAATTCCTTTGCTTTATAAAATGATTCTACTGAACAGGTTATCAGACACAATACAAATGATGTTCCACAAAGTTTTTCAGCAAAAATGATAATACTTTTTCTTTGAGTTCATGAACTGCTGAAATCTTACAAACATTTAATATCATTAAGAAGGTAAACAAAGAGCAAAGTCTTTTTTTCTGAGATTAACACGCAGAAGTTTATACATTTTACTGGTAGTACTTGATAGCATGTCAGCTATGATTTTTACTGTGAAATTCAGTATTTATATCAGAATTACTAAAAGTATTATTGCAAATGCTTCCACTTTCCAAGATTACAAGAAAGGAGGACTTTAGAAGAGAACCACAGAAAAGCACAGAACGTGTTAGCTATGACAGAAAAGCCACAGAATATACAACCCTGCCTTTGCAAGAACATTGAAATAATGTTTCTGTATATAACAGGGAGGCTTTTCTCCCAATATGGCTTGATGGTGCCAAGTTTAGAGTAACATATTCCAAATGTCATTGTACATCTTTGCATTGTATAGTTTAATATTATCTCTAGAATCCCCTCTGATATTTTTAGAGCTTTTTCACTTAGAAGGCTTGTAGAGTACATTATGCGGATTAGTTATTACTGGGGGAAACTAGCTGACTTAAAGGAGAACCTCATTCAAAACTGAAAAAAAAAACACGTTTTTCAGCAATCTTAAACGTATCTGTGTTGCTAATGCCTCCGTATCAAAGTAAATGGTTACTTTTATTTTCTAATTTGTTATACCCCAAAATGATATGAAGGAAGCTGCCATGACTAGCATTATTTTGTTTTACAGAAAATGGCGTCTTCTTCCTCTTGTCATGCTAGAGGGACAGAAAGAAATCTTTAGGATGAGAGGATCATTAACTATAGTTTTCTCTATCATCAGTTAACAACATTGCCCAACTGCTTACTTTTCACGGTTGGGAGAGTGGCCTAATGATTAAGGTATTTACCTTACAAATACAATGTGCAGGGTTTGAGTCTCACAAGGGATAATTGGCTAGGCTTAAAATGGCTCACAAGGGCAGTTAGCTTAGTACTAATCTATGAATCTATCTATGAGCATCAATCTGCATATTTAATTACTTTACTTCCTTTGATTTTCATTATTGGCTATCTCTGTTGCAGTATTTTAAGGAATGTTTGAATGACAGGCTTGGAAATGTAGCTGAGTTAATTGTTCTTGTTGAAGTAAACTGTAGTTCAGTGTTTAAGTGTGAGAAGTCTGACCCCTGCGATTACCAGGCGTTACTTGGACTGAGATAGTTTGTGCTGCATTCGCAGTTTTAAATATTGTAGCTAGAATTAAAAACTTTGATGTTAATCTTCTTTCCACTACTCCAGAAGAAACATGCACTTTTTGCAGAAATTACAGTGTAGAAAAAATGCAAAACCATATACTGACAGAAAGTAAGAAGCATTAGAGTAACATTTTTTTTTTTTTTTTTACAGGGAATGACGTTTGCATCTGAAAACTAAGCTTGAAAGCGCTGCCTTCAGAGTCCAGGCTATACAATTTATCTGAGGTGTGATGCTGGCAATCTGTAATTGATGAAGCACATTTAAATATCATTGTTTTCTTAATGGCTCCGTTGTTGGGATACGTGACCTAAGTTAATTACTGTGCTACTCTTAGAAGCTGATGTGATAAATGTATTTATTTATTTAACATTTGTTGATTGGGAAAGTCTGACTTGGAATGAGGCCAATTTTCAGTGGATGCCCAGGGAGAAATGCTCCAGACACATATCTTTGAATTGTGGTAGGAAACTGGAGCACCCAGAGGAACCAAACATGAACACAGGGAGGACATGCAGACTCCACACAGAATGCACCCCAGGCAAGAATCGAACCAGAGAACCTCTTGCTGTGAGGTGACAATGCTACCACTGCAACACTGCACTGTTGATGAGACAAATGCAGGAAAGAAAGGCAAACATAATTATTAAATTATGGTTTTTTTTTTTGTGTGTATGTGCTTGAAGTATTTCGTTTTGGATTACAGGGAAGGAAAAACATTTTTTGGAAAGAAAAACTTGAATTTGTGGTGGAGTTCTCTTTTAAGTAATTGGAGAGATGACTAAAATTACCCCTCTGGGAACAGGGTTGTGGAGTCTTGTTGCCCAGTTCCAAAGTAAGTGTTGTTCCTTTTTTATGGACACTATTATTTGGAGATCTTCATTTTATTATTTGATATTTTCTTCCACAGTTAGTGAGGTTCAGTGTTTGAGAGTATTGTAATATTTAAACAGAAGGATATTATTCACTATGGCTTTTTTTGAAGTTCCTTAAACAGGACAGGACCAGCTTAATATTTAAATAAGTCTTAACTAATATAAGAGCTTTACAATGGTATCCTTATATACTAGTAGTTACTTAAATAATGGGAGTGGCTCATTTATGGGCATGTCAATAAACTATATCTTGACTAGGTAAGCTAGATTCATATCACCTGCCTGGTTCTTAGAAGCTTTTTCATTTTGCCACTTTATATTATAATGTTAACTCAACAGTCAGTTTATCATCAAGGGCTTTAAAGGACAACAATGGGATTCTATTATTAAACGCTCAACACCTCTGTCTTTTTTTCTTCCTTTCTACTGTCCCTGCTATGAATAAACAACAATACAGCATTTAAAATATTTTAAATTGACTGTTTCTCTCCACTAGAACAATATCTTACTGTACTGTGGTGGTTTTACATTAAAAAAACTTTTATTCCACCCTTGAAAAGCATGCTGCAGTCTCCAATTCACTGATAATATCAAGGCCACTGAATACATGTAGTTTTTTGGCCATTTCCCTCCCCAAACTGACATCACCACTACTGTCCTAAAAATTCACCCATGCTGTGATGTCACAGCTCTCTGATCCTTCCTCTACCCATACAGAAAGTAAAGGCTATAACGAGTCAAGTCTCCTGCTGTGAGCTGTCAATCACAGTAGGTAGCAGCTCAAATTACCCTTAGCACTTTGACAGCTAGGGAAGTTAGGCATGAAGGGGGATGGGAGATGAGTCAAAGTAGTACAATTCAGGCTTCACAAAAGAATGCAGTTTAGCTATTCTAAAAAGAAGCAGCAGTAAAAAGCACTTTGAAAGTCTGTTTTGTGGCATTTGCACTATTTGTGTTTTAAGTAGTTATTGAACAGCATGAAATGTTATTTAAAACTAACTGAAAGACAGCAGTGTATGCATGTAAAATCAATGTAGTGACAGGCGCTTTAGGAAGAAAGAGGCCTGTGTAATGTAATTTTTTACAGACAAGCACTGCATTGTGGGATACCTAGAGGCAGACTAAACAATCAGAATTACTTCAAGATGCCAAACCCCATGTGGTCAGACTCAGAAATTACATATAAAAATATTTAAAAAGCTGAAACTAGTGCCAGAGTGGTGTTAAAATGTAGGAAACACCAAACCATGATGAAATAATCATGTTTTTTTTTGAGTCTGTGGGTGCAGCTTTCCTTTAAACAGCTAAGCCTACTACCTGAACTCAACAGTTTGCTTTTAGTTAGAATGTAAACTGTAATTGTTAGTATTTTATAAAATTGAAAGTGCAAAACTGAGCATTTTAATACTCCGTGTTACAAGAATCACTTATATAAAAGTATCCATGATAAGCTTAGTATTAAGCACCATATTTTTTCGGTGAAGGCCATCTGACCAAGTCTAATTCACCAAAGTGGCACCTCATTGATAAACAAAGTAAAGCTGTATTAATTATTTTAATTGTGGTAAATATTCATACCTCCCAGTGTGGAGAACACCCTGTTCACCACCCAATTAAATATAACAAATAGTAGCCAATGCCAGTTTGTTGACACTGGAAGGTGCTGTTTGTAGCCAAGGCACTTCTTAGTGCATATCAGTGATTCTGCAGCAATAAAGAAGTTAACAAGTTATATTGGGTAGGTTGTAGAACCAATGTCACTTTTTATGAACAGAATGTCATCATGTGTTCATTTCCAGTTATGTTTCCTTCCCTTACCATTACAAAAGAAATTCTCAGCCATGTGCATAATGTGCTCCTTTCTTACTTTTGAACGTTAAGGTTTGCCAGCCTCACTAGGATGTGCTGAAAGATGGAAGTGGGCAATTCTGGGAACTGTGAAAAAGAGCCTAGTCAGACCTAAACTAATAATATGGCTTGGTTCTTAAAGCCATTAACAGCCAAACCAATATCCATAAAGAGGGGGAAAAGCAGCACTGGAGTCCAAAACATGCATTTGTACTGATATAGAAGCTATCTCACACACACACACATGCACACACACACACACACACACACACACACACACACACACACACACACACACACACACACACACACACACACACACACACACACTTTGCCCTGAGAAGAAAGCTTAATTACCATTTGCTTCCACTCAATCTCACATGTACACCACCTCACTCTTTTCTGAACGTTTAACTCCTTGTAAACTAAGTAAAGCACAGTAATCATGTCTTGCTGCTTACAAACATTCACACTGCTCTCTTTTTTCTGACAACATGCCATATATTAGGGATCAAATTGCATCCCTGGAAAAGATAGCCACCTTTTCTGCATCACTAATGTCAGCTTGGAATAAAGGTGAACATAACTCTCAGTTTTTTGCTGAACAATCAAGGACAAAGTAAAAAAATAAAAGGAGGAAGATGGAGGGGACAAAGGTCCAAAATTAGGGAGAGATGTTAAATATTGTTCAAGGCATGGCTCTGCACCCTTCCCCTTATTTAAAATGTTCTGAAAAAAACAGGTTTTACATACATTAGAGTTACAGTAGCCAAGGGCGCCCACAGGCAGGTGCAAGGGGATGCACTTGCACCCCTCTGAAACCAGCTGATTTTATTTTAATTTAAAAAAAAAAATTATTTTTAAAGGGTGTTCCTCTTTAAGAACGCCCTTTGCATCCCATCCAGTTGCACAGATGCAACAGGTGTTTGCGACCTGTTTTCGTCTTCTGTGCGTTCAGCTACAAAGACCTGTTTTAGGAGTCAGGACCCAACAGTCATGCGTGAGTCGCATGAATTTTAAACAGAAACCTGCTCGGGATGGAAATCACATTATTGCTGCCAGCCTGCCAGAGAGTCACGCACAGTAAGGTTCCCTGAGGAGTTACAATTTTAAAATTACTTTAATGTGATACAGGAATGGGATGGGTGTTCTGTATTCCATGCACTTGTAAGTAAAGACTTTAACACTGTGTTTGAAATTAATCAATCTGTATTTCAGCAGACGTATTGATTATTATTATGTGGACATGATGACATATAGCCTGAGTGATGAAGGAGGGGTTCTTTGTGTGATATTATTAGCTAAGAATGTTCATCTAAAGCTTGTAAAATATTCTTTGGACCATGAAGAGTTGGGTAGAAGTAAGGAAGTAGCTGAGCTCAGGCCAGTAAATGTATTTAAGTGAAATACAGTGGTGGGGTTGACATTTATGTCCAGAAGCAAATGGAGCAATTATGCTGTAGTAGGATTCATAAAGTTTAACAAAAGGGAATCAGGAGGCCAGGCCATTGATGGAAGCATGGAAATTGGATGTGGGAAAAGAATCCTGCTTTGTATGTTACAGATGTTTGCCCTGCATATTTGCTTAGTGTGAGGTTGTTCTTGCTAATTGCCGTTTGTCTATAAGTGTTGAATTTAATGAAACTGTTGAAGATTGACCATGTAAATTGAGTCCACTTACCCAAAGAGTATGGCATTAATTCAGGTAATATTTATTGAGCATGTGTTGTTAGGAATGATAGAGTCATGAAACAGGTTTGGTGTAGTTGGAGACGTTAGTACAGACTGTTATTTTGGAAAGAAAAACACAGATGTATTTAAGAGAAGGTGTATGCTATTTAACTGGAATTCAAATGTGCAGAAGGATTTTGTAAGAGGTGATTGACAATTTTAAGGAATTCACTGGAAACTGTGATGGTGGAATAATCTGCACATTGTATTATATAGCATGGCTTACATACCTCTCAACTGTACAGATTTTCACAGAATGTTCAGATTTTCGACTTATGTTTTTGGTATGTTTTTCATAAAAATTGTGTTTTTTTTCTGGCAAATTTGTAACAAATCATTAAAAATTTAAGTTAGAAAATAATGACAGGCATTTGAGTTTCAGATTTCATACCCTTCAGAAAATTCATGCTAATGCAAAACTTGTTATTCAATCTACTTTATAAATTTGAAGAGCAATGTTTAAAAAATGTCCCTATTTTTGTGCCTTTGTCCCACTTTCATTTATGGCTTTGTCTAGATTTCTTGCTCTAAGAGGTTGAGAGGTATGATTGGCGATATTATCAGATGTAATATTCATAGATATATTAAATAGTTATGAATTAAGTACAGAACCTTGTGGGACTCCGACAATAACTGAACATTATTCTGATGTGGTACTTTTCTGTTTTACAACTTGGGTTCTGTCATTTACATACCTGTGAACCATCTATTTGCACTGAGAGACCAAAGCTTTTGTAAGACAATAAGAAATTGTTGTATGATACAGCATCAAACACTTTCGATAGATTCAGAAATATAGTGTCAACAGTTTCCAGAGCTGAGTTGACAGCAGATATGTTTGATAATGACAAAAAGAGCTATGCTAATTCCCTGGTCTAACCTAAATCCAAGTTGACTGTGCACTATTTGTCTGTATATGTGTATTTGAGTAGATAGTCAGGTAACTGTTTAAGGATGCTTTTTTCTGTATTTTAAAGAGAAGAAAGTAATGCAACACAAGAGCAATTACTGAAGATTGTGAGATGGCAATGCTTAGATAAGAGAACCACAGTGGATTATTTCCAGCAATTTCCTTTACAGACAGTGGTAGAGCATACTATGACATACATGGTATAAGTGTGCAACTTTATATAGTGACTTCATAGTATGCTCCACCACTGACTGTAAAGGGAAATATGCAATATTGTCATCAGGCATTGGCCTTCAAGATACCTTTTCTACACCATTTTAACTTATTTCTGACTGGATCCATAAAGATTATACTGCAACATTTAGTATTTAATTTTTTCTTTTCTACTTAAAGTGAAGAAACATATATATGGACAGTGCTGGCTATCAAGAGACTAAATTAACCAGCATTTGTCCAGTCTTGGCAAGATCATATAATATCATGTAATATATGTAATGGGGTTGGGAGGGTGGCTTAATGGCTAAGGTGTTTGCCTTATAAACACAAGGTGCAAGGTTTGAGTCTCACAAAGGATAATCGGCTAGCCTTAAAATGGCTCACAAGGGCAGTTAGCTTAGTACTAAACTATGAACTATGAACCACGTCTACCATCTATTCAGACCAGTCACATGCTACTCTGCAACAGCCTCTCTCACACGTAGGAATCTTGTTCCCAGACATTTTAGCAGAGCAGGATCATGTAATACCACATGTCTACCATCTACTCAGACCAGTCACATGCTACTCAGCAACAGCCTCTCTTACACGTAGGAGTCTTGTTCCCAGACATTTTAGCAGCCCATCAGTGGTGATTAATGTCATCTATCAGCCTCTTACACAGATTCTAAACACATGTAGCTGAACTAAATGTTCATATTTGCCAAGCATTTTCCCCCATCATGCACATATGTGGAGAGGAAGAGATCCAGTGCATTATGGGGCTTGTGACAAGACCTTGGCCTCTTCTGTGATGGTCCTACATACTTTCTGATCTAATTTCTAAACCTCTACTAATATTTTATTGCAGAATGATGGCATTCCGCTGTATAAATCTGTCACAAACCTTTAGCAAATTTTCCATGTTTTGCTTGCTTCCCCTTCATATCATGCTTAACATTTGAATCATAACTTGATTTAGACAATTGTGCCTTTGCTGACAATCTTATGGAGATCATGAAGGATCAAACCTGGATAATCCTGGACAGCAGCTACAGGTTCATTGTTAGAAGAGCACTGCATTGCATCACATATCCAGAAGGATGCTCAGTACAAATATGCATTTCTACTTATACCTAGTGACCTCTTTTATTTCAAGTGTGCTCACTGCTTTGCCATAACAGTGCCCACAGCCACATAAAATATGTTCCTCTATCTATTCTTTTGTTATGCCATACCCTTGTGCACTCCCACTAGTGACAGCCAATGGATAAAGTGTAAAAGGGGCATCAGCGCTGAACTGCTCCTCACTCCTTGCTACAGGATGACTAGAATGACTGCACCCCTGGTATCCACCAGGGATATCATCTCACATGTATGTGCCCTTGAGTGTGTCCACTTCCCTATTTCCATTAAATGGACATGACTATCCTCTCTGACTATGCTGTCAAGCACAAACCTTGAACTTAAGTCACCTGGGCCATAGTCAAGCTTTTTTTCATTCTATGCAAGCAGCATCAGCTTCTGTCATCTCCTGTTGAAGCAATTATCAACCAGATTCAGCCATTCCCTAACCAAGATTTTGGATCATGTTGCACTGGCAATGCATTAATAGCTATGGTGAAAGGAGACAAATACTTTTAGATAGTAGTGTCAAGGTTATGTCAGCCATGCTGTCATGTGTGTGGAAGCATCATGAGTAACGCATATAAAATCTATATACTACCATCCACACACAAATGGTATCATAGAAAGATTTAACTCTACACTGAAGACCATGTTAAGAGCATTTGCAGACCAGTTCACGTAGAAGTGGAACAAGTACCTGTCTCATACTCTCTTTCTTTACAGGGAAGGTGCCCACCAGTCCACAGGTTTCTCACCCTCATGATCACAGAGTGAGGTCCCTCAGGATATAATTCATGATGATTTGGTGGGTGAGTGCAATTCCCACAAAGAATCTGTTGTGAATTATATCTAGAACTTCGATATTGGCCTTCAGAAGTTCATTGTGGCAGCCCAAGACTACTTGCCACTGACACAAGAGCAGCAAAGACACATTTAAGGCAGGACAGCCAGAGCTAGAGAGTATTCTATTGTGCAGCTGTTCATGGCATTTATTCTTGTTAGACACATCAATGTGCAGGCAGCCAGGGAGAGTTCTTTCACCATTTTAAAAAAGTGTGTGATGTTAACTATATAGGAGAGCTGCCAGACAGGAGGCAGAAGGTTGTAGGGATAAATATACCAAAGCTCTATTGACTGCTCTAATGGCTGCTGGCAGGTATCTTTGACACCTGAAATTAGGGAGACTTCAGTATGCGTCACTGATTTGGATTAAACAAGTTTACAGAAAAATGCCCTATGTAATGAAGAATCTCCCAACTAAATCCTAAAGGCTAATACAGCTCATACAAATAAGAGCATGAGATTATGCTTTTATTTACATGGATAACATTGCCATCTATAGCTGCTCATGGACAGAATATGTTTAGCATGCTGGTGAGGGGCAGGATATACTGCAAGAGACAGGGCTGACTCCCAAGGATAGTGATTGTCAGATAAGTATGGCAGAGGTACTGTATCTCGGTATCAGAGTGGGTGTTAGAATGATTGGGCCAGAACCTCCAAGGCTGAAATTGCTGAAGTATGGCTTACCCCAACTAGGAAGAAACAATTGAGGGCATTTCTAGAGACACTGGACTACTGTTCACAGCTATAAGACTGCTCCCCTGATAAACCTTAACAGAAAAAAGGTTGGCCTCGTATCCAACGTTTTAGTAGGCATTTCTAAAGTTTAATGAGGTTTTGAGAGGACCCCTGTACTAGCCAGCCCTGATTATAGTCAATAATTCATTGTCAGGGAAGATGCTTCCAATTATGAAGTGGGAACTGTACTTAGTCAGATTTTGTCAGAGGAAGAAAAACAACCTATTAAGCTACATCCAAAAGACTTCCAAAAATCCTCAAGGTAAACCAAGGCAGATGTGATAAAAACAGTTTAATGAATGGTAAGCACTTTCATGCTCTCCTGAGCACTTCTTCAGATAAAAAATACAAATTCACATACACTGCTTATAAAATACATAACATTTCAAACTAACCAATCACAAAATAAAATCACTAAACTAGTGTCCACCTTTTAAGAAAGGGTTTAAAAGGAATAGAGGTATTCAAACCTGGTGGTGTGTTGCTGTATAGCCTAATAATCCAACTGCTCTCTTGCTGTTCTAGAATGTTATTAAGATCTCCCAGTCTACCGCCAGGCTTAAGTTGTTCTAAAACTCTAAACATAAATGTATGTGTAGAGTCTGTGTCCCTCACATGACAGGCTAGGGAATTTGTTTAATCATTCTTCCTAATAGTTAGTAAATGCTCACGTATCCTTTCCTTTAATTGTCTCTTGGTCTTTCCTACATAGAAATTTCAACAAGATAAACAACTAGCTAAGTAGATCACATATGTACTACAGCAATTGGTATAAGAATTACTAGTGGATTTAAAATGTGTGGTTGGATGTATAAAACTAGACACTGTATCTATAAATGAGCAATAATTGCATTTGCCACACATAGTGGTACATCCATTATTTATAGAACTACGTGAATTGTTATATTTATAGCATAGCATCTGTTTAAGATTGCGCTTGTTTTTAAAAGCAAAATTTGGTTGAGGTCCTACAACCTGGCTGATTTTTTCATGTGACATAAGAATAGGCCAGATTTTCTTAATAATGTCACAAAAAGCTCTATGATCACTAGTATAATTCATCGTCAAATTCACTAGATGTTCATTGGATTATTGTATATTTCCATTGTGGGAAACTGAATTATTAGCATAGAGAAAAGGACATGCATTTGTGGGTCTTAATTCAGTAATCTCACGTTCCATTTGATCTACCTCATTGTGTTTATAACCTCTGCATTTAAATTCATCCTTTAGCTTAGATAGATCTGCATCAAAGACCTTTTGAACACTATCTAGTCTGGGCATCCGCATGCCCTGGCCCTTCAGTACGTTCTTAAAATTCCTCTTCGGATGCATACTATTTCTGTGTAGGGTGGCATTTAACCTACATTCTTTCCTGAACATATGTGTGGCTATTTGGCCATCTGATGTCCTATATATCTTGACACCAAGGAAATCTATGGCAGTATATAAATGATGATGAGTAAATTTAAGAAAATCGGTGGTCATATTCAAATATTGCTCAAAATGTAGTATTAATTCATGTGACTCTTGCCAAAGAATAAAAAGATCATCCAAAAACCTTTTAAAAAAAGGCTATATATTTCCTATATGTATGTTGACTGAGCATATATTTCTCTTCCCAACCACTCATAACCAGATTGGCATAACTATTGGCACAGGGGGTCCCCATAGCTACCCCCTGCCGTTGCCAATAATACTGCCCGTTGAAACAAAACAAGTTATGTTCCAATATAATGCTAAGTAGGCCACACAGCAACACATTCTTACTATCAGTAAAACTGCCATCTCTTTTTATAACATCATGTAATATTTTCAAAACTTGTTCATTGGGTATACTTGTAAAAAGTGACAGTACATCCAACTTAATAAAACTAAGGTCATTCAAATCAGTGCAAGAACTTAAAAACAAAGACATAGAGACTATAAAATGTCTAGTATCTTTAAGAATCACTTCAGATTTATCTACCAACTTTCTTAGTTCTTTCTCAACAAAAATAGATATAGATTCAGTGGCTCATCCCCCACCAGAGACAATTGGTCTCATAGGGGGTCTGTGCATTGATTTATGTACTTTTGGTAGACAATTCAAAACAGGTATGATAGGATGTGTAATTTTAAAATAATTGTATAAATCAAGATTAATCATATTACTAGCTAAATAACAACTTAAAATTCTATGAATCTTATCAATGGTATGATCTACTATATCTAAATTAATGGAACAATATGTATTGGCATCATTTAATAACTCATCCATTAATGCAAAATAACAATCTCTGTCAAGAATGACCAGAGAACCTCCTTTATCTGCTGGTCTGAAAATAACTGTGTCATCCTTTTGTAAGTCATACAGGACAGTCCACTCATCATTGGTCAAATTCTTAAAGTGTTTCCATTTACTAGTAATATTCAAAAAATATGCTCTAACTTCATTTTCACATATACAGTTAAATGCTTCTAGTATAGGATCCAAAACAGGCATATAACAACTTGGCTTCTTATAAATATTCATATTTGTATTTTTAAACATAGTTCATAACATAACATTCCTGGTAAACATTTTTTATGTCAATTATCATCTCTGATAAATACATTAGAAGCTGGTATAAATGACATACCTTTATCTAAAACATTCAACTCTATATTGGAAAAAGTCCTTTTGGATAAGTTACAAATTATTCCCCACTCAACTGCTGCCACATTTTCTTTATCATTTGAGAAGGTATCTTCTCTGTCTCCAATAGTTGTAGAGAACGCTTCCTCCCCCTGTTCAATTGTGTCCTGTCTTTGGGTATGTATCTGTCCCACATGGGTAAAGGGAGAGGTGGAAACACCAAAGGGATGTGAACAGACTTGCCCTTAGGCTTAACTGCTTGACTGTTCAACTGTTGACTTGCCAGCAAATTAGAAGTACATGGTTCTTGAGCAGCATTGTCGGCTATAGCTGCTGCCATAGGTGTCTCCATCTGAATTGCTGAAGCCCGTGTGTTCGTCGTATTGTCATCCGGCACCACTTCTGGTCTCCGCGATGGTGTCATCAGGATAGGTGTGTCTTTCAGCTCCAATCGAGTCAAGGAATTATTGCGTTCTCTCACTGGCTCTAAATTTGGGCCAGTAACTGGAGTTCTTGGCCAGGAAAAGACATGGCCATTAGAGAAATCGCATAAATCTCTTTCCAGCTTATGCCTTTTGATGTTAAGCAGGCGATTCTGGAAAGAGATTATTTTGTCAGTTAATTCATCTAATGCTGGAAATATCACATTCTCAGGAAAAGTAGCACACAAATTGGATTGTCTTTCCTGAATCACTGTTGTAAATTGTATTTCCAATGGAAGAAAATACTGTATCAATAGCTTCATGTGACTGAAGCATAGATCTAAATTTAGCTTCTGCCAATCTCTTAATAAATCTAAAAATTGCTCACCATATGTAGGCATCCGCAAAATGCGAAGGCCTCGAGGAACAACTTTGTGGTGAATACTAGCTTCAAGATGAAGTCGATGACATTGGTAACGTTTAAGCTTCTGTAAATCAGCTTCTAAAGCTCTTAAATCTTTAAACATCAGTTGACGATCATAACCAGGATCAGTTGTCTCATCTGTAGTATTCACAGCAGTACAATTAAGTAACAAGTTCTCCGATATCAAAGTCATACTTTCAAAATGTTTTAAATTAAAACATTTAGATTTTGGAACATAATCCAGTTCTATACCATTCACATCCGCCATGGTCCACAGTAGCAATAACACAAAAAGCAGAAAAACCACAAAAATGCCACAGTGGAGCAGAGTACCAGTGGAAATAAAACAATAAAATCCAAAAGACTTCCAAAAATCCACAAGGTAAACTAAGGCAGATGTGATAAAAAACAGTTTAATGAATGGTAAGCGCTATCATGCTCTCCTGAGCACTTCTTCAGACCATATAAAAAATACAAATTCACATACACTGCTTATAAAATACATAACATTTCAAACTAACCTATCACAGAATAAAATCACTTAAATAGTCTCCACCTTTTAAGAAAGGGTTTTAAAGGGATAGAGGTATTCAAACCTGGTGGTGTGTTGCTGTGTAGCCTAATAATCCAACTGCTCTCTTGCTGTTCTAGAATGTTATTAAGATCTCCCAGTCTACTGCCAGGCTTAAGTTGTTCTAAAACTCTAAACATAAATGTATGTGTAGAGTCTGTGTCCCTCACATGACAGGCTAGGGCATTTGTTGAATCATTCTACTTAATAGCTAATAAATGCTCACGTATCCTTTCCTTTAATTGTCTCTTTCGACAAGATAAACAACTAGCTAAGTAGACCACATATGTACTACAGCAATTAGTATAAGAATTACTAGTGGATTTAAAATGTGTGTTTGAATGTATAAAACTAGAAGTTGTATCTATAAATGAGCAATAATTGCATATGCCACACATAGTGGTACATCCATTATTTATAGAACTACGTGAATTGTTATATTTATAGCATAGCATCTGCTTAAGATTGCGCTTGTTTTTAAAAGCAAAATTTGGTTGTGGTCGTACAACCTGGCTAATTTTTTCATGTGACATAAGAATAGGCCAGTTTTTCTTAATAATGTCACAAAAAGATACTAGACATTTTATAGTCTCTATGTTTTTGTTTTTAAGTTCTTGCACTGATTTGAATGACCTTAGTTTTATTACGTTGGATGTACAGTCACTTTCTACAAGTATACCCAATGAACAAGGTTTGAAAATATTACATGATGTTATAAACAGAGATGGCAGTTTTACTGATAGTAAGAATGTGTTGCTGTGTGGCCTACTTAGCATTATATTGGAACATAACTTATTCACAAGACCATGGGAATCATACCTCTCAACCTGGAAACATCAAAAATCTGGACAAGGCCCATGAAAAATAGGTACAAATCTGTACAATGATTAACATCAAATTTGCATACATAATTACGTAACCCCACCCCCTCCAATGGAATTGTGGAACTTTCAAATGCAAACTGACAAACAGACAACCAAAATATGGCACCAGGGTCCCCCCTGCAGCCATTTCAATGTCCCATTATCCTGCTATCTCACCCCATTTACCATAAACACTAATGTGTGCATACTGCTTTACTTCTACAATGATTACTTGGATTTTATTTTTACATTTTATAGCACAATGCACAAACACTAATATAAACAAAGCTGCTAAACAAAGCAACGCTGTCTCACAATGAAAACAGACAAGGCATTAAAAATGTTCTGCCCTTGAAACAGTATTAAAACCCACACCACATACAAAGAAAATGCATCTGGCCAGTGGTGGATAAAATTACCTTTGGGCTGTTTTCAAATCATTGACCTCTTGCACACAAAACAAGAAACATACATGTGTTCTTTGATACACCTTCCTGACTTTATTAAGTTATATTCCTTGTATAATACAGCACACTTGTGCGAGTGAGTTTTAAATGTATTGTTTTGAACATTTTTTCAGTAAGCAATGAAACAAAATGCATGAACCAATAATGACAAAACTGCCCAATTCAGAACATTTCCATCATAAAAGTTTACTCAGACTTCTACATTCCACCAGTATCAGTAAATATGCACAATCTCTGCAGAAGTAAAAGTCATCTAAATAATTCCACATTAAAGAGATCTGTAACTAATGAAGAGGTTGCTGCTACCCAACAACTATATTTCATTATTTCATCTCCAAATAAAGTGTTTGTTGCCATTGAGGAATAAATTGCCTATGTTACATTAAAAAATAAGCTGGTAATACTGTAATAGGGAATAGAAAACCACAAACTTTAAGAGGAACAGACCACACACACACACCCTACCTTCAATAAGAAAGCACACATACTCCCTACCTTCAGTAAGAAAACACACATAAAGAAAAGCAAATTAAGAACAAGCACATGTAAATGCAAATGCAGACTGCACCACCCCTTCATTAAGAAAGCACACTTAAATGCAGACTGCCGTTTCAATATGAAAAGCAAATCAAGAACAAGCACACTTAAATGCAAATGTAGACTGCCGTTTCAATAAGAAAAGCAAATTAAAAGCAAAGTACTTGCAGTCACAGAACTTTCTTTTCACAAGCCAGTCAACTGCTCCATTTTACGCCTTAACACACATTACAACTGCAAGTATCTTAATCTTTAACTTTATAAAATTACAACCAGGCAATGAGGTTTCTTAACTGACGTTGCACAGCCAGAAGACTGCCTTAAACTGCTCAACCCGCTTAGGCGCACAAGTTGAATTTCAAACAAGCATTTTATTGCTCAGTCAGTCACAAAAGTAACTACGTATGTTAACTCCTGACCTGCTGGCTCTCTTGTATCTATGCTGAGACATGCATAATTTGGGCAGACCTTTCAGGCACATAATCACTGAGACAGAAAGGGAATGCATCTCAGTGATTATGTGCCTGAAAGCTCTGCCTGCTGAATTATTGACAAAGTTAGGAAATGAACGAAGCAAAAAGTATTTGAAAGGAGAGAGAGAGAGTAAGATCACTAGCTGGAACATAGCAGGCATCCAATAAAATACTGCCTACTGTCTTAATAAAATATGTGATTAAAGGCACATTGGGATGATTCTGATCTCTAAAGACTGACAGTAGAAGCGAATCGTCAGTAAAATGCCACAATTAAAAAAGACTGCTGTGATCCTGCAGAGATACGTTCGATGCATGTTGCAACATGTACATTATCAGAAATATGGTCTGAGCTTCAAATGACTTCACTACACACACAAAGTCACAAACACACCTCTTGTCTTAATAGTAGCTAGCTTTGAAACACAAGTAAACCATTGTGTAATGCTTGCTTGCGGCTAAACTACTAGTATGAAGAACCAAACTGTGCTCAGTACTGTGTACTATTCAAACACTAGTATGAACCTGGTAACAAATTGAGCTCAGTTACTCAGTACCATTCAAATATCAACACACACTGTGGACCAAGTAAACAGACATGAAAGAAAGAACCACTAAATGAAAACTACCATTCAAATAAAAACGCACAGTACCATTCTGCTTGCGGCTAAGCTACCGGACAGTGGCATGGCTTATGTTTGCACACCATTAAGAAATAGTTTAATTTTCACTTGTTACGCCACTAAGTGTAGCCCAAATTTGTCACATAATTAACTAAATCTAATCTAAGTCTAATTAATGAAGAAAATGATAACATTTCTAGTTTCCATAAATAAAATGCAGGTTTTCCAAATGGACCGAGGCAGTATATACTTACTGCTAATATGAAAAACTATATTCCTTGTTTTACTTGTCCTTTACCTGGAGCAGTTGGGTAATGCATGCATGGCTTGCACGCTATGTTTTATTGCTGCTGGCTGGCCAGAAAGCACCCCTCCAATTCCGACAGGCTGGGAGCCTGTTCACAGAGCTGATTTCATCGTGCACGCCTCTGCACATGATGACGCCAGCCGAAAAAAGCCGGAACAAAAATTAAAATAAAATAATTAAAATAAAAGGCTGGGAAATTCGGAAATTAAGGGGTGCCACTCGGGAATCGTGGCACCAAATTATTTGGACCTCAAAACTGGTAAAGAACAAGAAATTCAGTACGGTTGAGAGGTATGATGGGAACAGTAGGACAGAGGTCCCCAGCCATGGGCAGCCTCCACTGCACCGAAACAGCTGCAAAGGAGGCAGTGCTGGGGGCTGTTCAGGAGGGGCAGCATCACCCTGTAAATGTGGCACTCTGCCCTTGAGCTTGCATATCTGGCTTCGGAATCCCTTAGTGAGCCCCCAACGCAACACGCCCAGGACCGCATGACAGCAGACATGTACCTGTCTGGTCCTACTTCCAGGGGGGGCATGCTCCCTCCTCAGTGGTGGCACCACCAGAAGGTGGTGTACAGCAAACAGATGCTGATGAGCAAGGTTGGGCCCCAGATGTGCTAGTGTCCAGTGCCATGGTCAGCTGAAGTGGGACAGGAGGTTCTGCTGGGACCTCCCAACCCATTCAACTTATGGTGTTGCGGTTTAAACCCACATATGGCTTAGTGATAGACACCAGCATACAGGATTACCTACAACAGTATGCATAGATATCACCATCAACCCAACACAACAGATGGCATACATTTGCAGAGGGAGCACAACACATGCATATATATACTGCATGCCTTCTGTACAACGTGTAGTAGACATGTGACCACAGCTATGGACAGATTCCCATTACTGGCTTGTAACTGAGAACCCAAGACAATGTCTGTCATACTACGGTTTCATGTGACACCTGTCCAGTCAGGGATGCAATGGCAGTAACACATCCCTATCATCATGTACTGTCTGCAATCCTCAAACTATGCTTCTGCTGTGCACAGATGTGTGTTCAGTGTGTAACATAGGAAACAAATGATTGCACACACTGACCAGTTCACAGATGGCCATACAGATGGGGGACCCTCACGAACAAAATACTGTCATGTCTGTATTAAAACATGCAGAATAGCCATTACCACACACATGTTAAACAGGCAGTCTCAATGCAGCATATCTACACTTACATGCAGTAGTCATGTGTGGCACATCACCCTCCTGTCTTTAGGCTATTTCCCACTGTGTATAATGTTTGAGGTACATCCAGATATCATCTGTGATGCTGTGTCAGAACACCACATCCAGGTACCACTCACAGCGACTGTCATGGCCAAATATCAACATGTTTTCCCTAGATAGTGTACTGTGTTTATCATGTGAATGGCTATGGGAACACCATCACAGCTGTTCCACATGCAATCAGCTAGAGGAGGACTGTAATAGGTGCAGGGGCCATCACCTGACCATGTCCATCACTTACAATACACATGCTGCTGCTGAGCAGGTGTACTCCTTCACATCCACCAGAGAGTGTGTGGGTGGGACAGGCAAAGTACACTAGGGAAGGCCTTGGAGACATAACCCTAAGCATCATCTGCCATGCGCCTAACAGTACAGGGGTCAAACCCCTGATTGACTATTCATTACTATTACATGTGCAAGACGTTACTACATGTGCCACAAAGGCGACATGTTGCTGTGCTGTAAGAACATATATGTGCGTAGGTGAGTGACATCTGCAACAGAGATATAGTAGACATACATTAGGTGTGGCACACATGGCTGTCCACATGAACGGATGCAATTGTCACCACAACCACACTCTCTAATGGACACGCATTGACACTCTTTGCCAGGGCCACAAATACATAACCTAACTATTTAGTTTGCCACACTGCAGTAATGCACAGGACTACATCCACCAGAGGGGATATCTGGAGGTTCTATGGGCTACGGCATGTGAAAGTGTTTGACATCTGTTGGTATGCCAATGAGGGTTATACTGGGAGTGACTGTGGTTGGGAGCATCAAAACCCACACGCTGACACAAGGTGCCAGTACTGGCATGCATGTATGCATTGCTTCATGGGTGTGTAGTGGTTGGCTGTGCAAGATGGCTGTACAAGGCTGGGTGAGGAGTAATCCTTGGCATCGCGTTACCCGACAATGGTGTGCAGTGCAGGGGAGTAGTGTCTACAATGTCCCACAAAAATGGGTACTGTATGATCTGCCCTGACATCCTGGTTACCAATGTGTATGGCCATAGCTTTGCAATGCATGCCATGTCTGTGTTTGATAGTCCTTCACGTGGACATTGCCTGGGATGTGCATGTCCCACAATACTGTACAGTGACATGTACAGGTGTACCTGGTTTGGCAGGCACATGTTGTGTACACAGCCTGTTATCCCCTGATATGCCAATACTGGCCTGGTGTGGCAAAACCTGCTTATAGTGAGCAGGTCGACCCTGCACCTGCATTGATAGTATTATACAGGTATTCCGTGGTGTCAGTGGCATGGGTCCATACAGGGTACATGCATATATCATTGTATGGCCTCTGTGGATCACATTTGATGGCACCACATATGTTGCAGGCATCCAGTGTGGAACATAGTGAAGGAACAATGTCCGCATGTATGCGCCCATTGTACCGCTGTACAGGGTGCCATGTCCTCTGCAGGCCACTGCATTCACACCATGCCGACTATCTGTCATCAATGTGCATGGTACTAGCAACATAGTGGGATATCCTAGGCAAGTTTGTTTGTGCATGGCACATGGATGCAGGACATATACCAGGTACTCTTAGGATTGCATACTTTGTTCACAAGGCCTTTTGCCAGATGAAGGGGTATGGCTTGACAACACAGTCCTGTGACTGACTGACAGCTGTACTCCTCATGAGGTGGCCAATGTGTCAGACACCATATAGGAAAACTACAAAATCCACTCCCCAACATGTCCAATGGTAAGACACTCACAGCCACCTCTACACAGGCTCTGGCAAACACACACTTGTCATGTCCTGTATACAAACCCCTACCTACCGTATCACACTGCAGCAATACACTTTTAGAGCATACACTACAGAGAATACTGGGTTGCACAGAACACCTACAGGTGTATACCAAGGTGGGTGACAACAGCAGAAATGACAAAGATGGTCATGTGATTTGTACAGAGAATACATACTCACTGTACTTGTCTCACACAGACAGACACACACACACACACACACACACACACACACACACACACACACACACACACACACACACACACACATACACTCTTGGCGTGTCTGGGATTAGAACACTGACCTAACTCCTTTAGCACACTACAGCATTACGCAGTTACAGAATGGGCTACCCAGATTACTGAGACACAGCACTCCCAGAGATGTATTTGTAGATGGGTGACATCATCAGCCTTGTCAAAGTGGGTATAGGAATTATATGGAGTGTGAGCAGTCTAAAAGCATTTTTCAGTCCCCAGGCAGATGGGGACAAACACACACACACTTGGCAAGGCTGGGATTAGAACACCAACCTAACTTCTTTATTACACTACAGCATTATGCATTTACATAATGCACCACTGAGATTACTGGGACACAGCACTCCCAGAGGTGTATTTGTAGATGGGTGACATTATCAGCCTTGCCAAAGGTGGGTATAGGAATTGTATGGAGTGTGAGCAGTCTAAAAGCATTTTTCAGTCCTCAGGCAAACAGGGACATACACACACACACTAGGCTAGTCTGGGATTAGAACACTGACCTAACTACTTTATTACACTACAGCATTACACAGTTACAGAACACACCACTGAGATTATTGGGACACAGCATTCCCAGAGGTGTATTTGTAGATGGGTGACATCATCAGCCTTGCCAAAGGTGAGTATAACAATTGTATGGAGTGTGAGCAGTCTAAAAGCATTTTTCAGTCCTCAGGCAGATGGGGACAAACACGCACGCCAGTGGTTGGAATGGAACACCTACTTATTTACCGATCACTATTACAATACTACATAGTTACGAGTCACGCCACACAAACTACACATTTCATGGCGGTCATTATGACCTTCTAGGAATGCGGACATCAACAGGGATGCTGGTTAAGATGTACATACCTGTGAACCTGTGTGTTTAAAGTAGGAATCCATCCTGACCTGGAGTATGCCCATCTGTGGAATGGACGACTACTATCACTATACAGGGTTACAATGGCCATGCCCATACACAGAGCCACATAACCGACACAAGGTGTCACAGGGCATGCTCATACACTTAGTAGCACAGGGCTGTTTGGAATGCACTATGTGTCCATCTACACAAGGTTATACTGGGCACGCTCATACACTTAGTAGCACAGGGCTGTCTGGGATGCACTCTGATTCTAAACATGGAAGGCCACGGTGGCCATGCTATTACAGGTAGATGTAAAGAACACATTGTAATGGGCTCTGGTGTTAGTAGTTGTCATTGTTAGCAGGAACGCTGCTCAACATATATCTGACACCGGTCTTTTACACAATGTCTGCTGCTGTCCATCACCTTAAATGTACCATCCTATACCAAGCACAATATCACCACTCGCAGTGATGTCTTGCTAGGAGTGGAAACTGCTTGTCCACCACAATGAGCCTTGCTAGAAGTGGCAACTGTTTGACCAATACAATGAGCTAATGTCCTGCTGTAAGTACGAGGTTGTCCAGTGTTTGTCATTCTGAGATGACATGACTGACAGTAGACAGGCCTTTGACACATATAACATGCATCCATGATTCAAGGGAGTGGGGATAATACCCAAGTCGCATCTGCCCATATAGTGCCATTCCAAGGCAAATGACCTAAACATAGGATAACACCCTGACACCTAGAGGACAACTGCATTGTATGCTTATGCTAACCAGTGCTAGATGTGTAGCGTCCATAATCACAGATGCTCACTGTAGATCCAACAAAGGGGAGTACTGACATCTGTGCAGTGAGGAACACCTGGCTGATGGCTCTGTAGTGCACAATAGCACTACCACCATATACCTCAGAACCAGACATGTGGGCCATAACACAGGTGTGGACCACTCCAGGTGGTGGTGTCCCCACATACATAGAGGCCACTCACATGTACTGACCGGTACCCCCACAAAAGACATCACAGATGAGTCATGTGCAGGACACAGTGTCACATGCTGCATTCTAGGATGTGAATCTCAGACACCACCATGCCCTCGGAGCACCAACACACATCCATACATGCTGTAGGACATATAATAGTACATCACCATGTGACCCTTGACCAGTGGACTGTACCAAGCTCTACATCAACTGTAGAGAGTACCCATGTACTGACACAGTTACATCATGTGTTATGCAATTCAATAATACCACTGTCTGTAACCAGGTCAGCTGTAGACATACCAGGTGCCCTCGGTTATTTACAACATTAGCAGATGTCTGTTACTGTACATCAGTACACACCCTCATGTTTGGATATGACATACATGTACCTGCCCTGGGTATGTACATGCCAGACACACACAACATACATGTAAATAGCATAGCTACAGCCATTATGCACATGCACATGGAATGTAGGTCCATGGCTGCTGAATGCTAACAGTACATAAGGTGTGATATCAATGTTGACAGTGGTAACATTCCCTCTGTACCGATCACCCATTACACCTATCATATCATACAACAGTCTATGTGTCATGTATGTCATTACACATGTCCACCAATTGCAATGCCTACAAACATGCCCAAATGACAGGATTGTAGGAACTACACATATGTACATGTAGTGGTGTGCATTCAGATACCATGCGTGTGCAGTTGCTGGTGTATGCAGGTGACGTGTATCTTAGTACATCATGCAGTTGCAATGCAGCCTCAACATTGCCAACTGTATATGGTGATACGCTGAATGTACGGAAAGATGTACCTCAGGTATGGACAGATGTGTGGAAATAACTAAGTGGTGGGGCATATTTGCAGATGGATGTTTGCTGAGGACAGCTCACAGGTGTGTCACAAGCTGTCCTATAATAACCTGTATAACCAGTAAGCAATGGTTGTGTTAATTGAAGGACATAACACAACTTAGACAGCAGTCAGGGTGACACTGAAGGTAAATCACTTGACACCTGTAAACAGTTAAGACGTCTCGTGTACATATATCAGCACTGTTGCCAAAGGAAGCATCAGTACACTTTGTAACGCATCCAATACTGCTGTAGGTCTGTCATACATATCATGAGCTAGGCAGGTCTTTGATTCACAGTACTGGCATGTGTGGTTGTGTGTGTGTCCATATATGTCACGTATGGTGGGGAATACATCTCAATTGTTACTCACTCTCCTGTACACTAGTGTACACATCTGTACAGACTGCAATGTAGAAAGCAGGACATAGGCAGGGGCATGTATCTCACACATGTGAGGTATCTGTATGTGTGTGATATAGGTGTATGCAATAGTGAATGCCACAGTGTGTGTATGTGTGTGTGTGTATGTATGGCTGTCTTGTCCCTGGAGTGAGGATGTATGTTACCATACTGAACTGATAAGACCCCTCCCCCATCCAGGCGATGCAATCTACTATACGTGTTGATGTCCCCGATCTTAGGCCATACTTACTACCTGTACATGTGTATTCTCTGTGGCATGTCATGTAGGTGCACAGTACTGTAATGATTATTTGCACATAGGCAGGAGTCCTCACCTCAACAGTAGCAACTGTGTGTGAGTGTGTGTTACTGTGTCGATGAATCCGTGAGTGTGTGGACGTGTTACTGTGTTACTGAATACATGTGTGTCAATAACTGAGTGTGTGGGTGCAGTTGTGTGTTGGCATCCTGTCATGGGAACGTGTATTACCACTTCCCAATGAGGCATCACACTTCCCACTGGCCTCTACCCTTGTAATCAGCTAGACCACTCTCTTACCTCACCACTCCATGTAACTGTACCTGTGATGTCACCCAGTATAAATGTCATGTCTGTAGCCACAGTAGCTTAATACACAGATATGCTCTTGGATCAGTAGACATGTTTAGAACATGGGACATTCTCACTGTTATGTGGCAGCTACACGGGGCATGAGTAGTCCACACTGACATATGGGACACTAACTGCAAACACTGACATCCACCGGCATGTGCAAGTAGACCTGAACGAGGAAAGCAGAACATCATGACCAACATGCAGTTACTGTTGTTACACAAGACACATACTGTTAACAGTACGAAATGCATTGTACACCTGTAGTACATGGTATGTCTGCTGCCTGTCAACAGTACTCAACAATTGTAAACTACACTTATCTTCCTAGTCTATTCACCCTGTGCATCAGCCCATATGAGCATGTCCCTGCACCGATGGTGTGGATGTCAGGGATGTAGCACTGGCATCATCATATGCACAGGGTGATAATGTTTGCCAGAGGTCTAGGCTGTACAACTGAATGACATCATGTGTGTGGGTTATGGCCTTTGATCTAATTGGGCGTGTGTGGATGTTATGCATGTGTGTGTTGAGGTGCCCTACATATGTTTCCAGTGTGTGAGTGTATGCATGCACACAGTTCTGGTATGTGTCTGGCCTACACAGGGGTATTATTGACAGCTGTGAACTGTACAGGCCAGGTTTTACAGTTCACGGTTTCCAGCCACAGACATGTGACCTGTGCCTGCCAGGGGTTGCACAGGCACTACCAGGCAGAGGTGCAGAGTGGGTACTGTCTGATGACACTTGTCCACTGGAACCCTGTCCCTGTTGGGACCATCCAGGGCCATGTGCACATGGCCTGCTGTGTTGTGGTGTGGTCAGCACAGCAACAGCTGCACTGCTGCTGTTACCGCCACTATGGGAATGGACATGTGATGTAGCTCATACACGTAGACCTGAAACAGGTGATGTAGCAGGCCTATGTCCACATGCCCGACGCCTCACTCCTACCAGATGTTCCAACACAGACAGCTCATACTCGTGGATTGTCATGCCACGGTCAAGGACTCACACCATGTTACCCAACCGTCTATCCAATGCTTCAGCAATCTGCTGTTGAGTATTTACCATTGCCTGGATGTTGTTGTTTAAAAATGGCCAGCAGCCCATTGAAGCCTCTGATCTTCTCTGTTGTGCCATTCAGCAGTTGCCTGTGCCTCCATACCAGCCTGAAACATGCTTCTGGTTACACCAGCTGCTGTGCTCTGTCTTACAGGAGCATGTTGGCCAGAGGTCCTCCTATGAGCAGCACTGGCCATGTACCTGTGTGGGGCACCACCAGTCAGTTGGCTGACACCATGGTGTGCAGGCACACCTCCCATAGCCCCCACACTTTCCTGTTCCAAGCTACCACACGCCAACTGTCCTTCATCTATGGCCACTGGTGATGGGGTATGTGCAGGCATGGGATAGGTGTGCAGGGATGAGGGGGATATCGGTGGAATGGCAACCAATGGCACAGATTCATCCCCTGACAATGCGCCTGTGCCTCAATCATACGTTCATCATCACTGCTAGAGTCTGTGGGGACACTAACATCAGATGGACTGCAGGAGGGCAACGCACCTACATCACCTGTGAGGGCAGACAAGAACTGTACATTACAATCTATCCAATAGACACACACACACAGACAGACACACACACACACACAGACACTCACACAGACACACACGCTATGGCAAACAACATGCATATGATATGACAGAAGTCATGCAACATGCCAGTGATATGGCAGAAGGCATGCAGCACAGACAATAATATTGGTAGTTATCATACATCCCTGGGTTGCACACAACAGCATGCATGTGTCATAGCAGAAGGCATGCAACTTGCACAATCATAGTAGTAGTTAGCATACATCCCTCTGTTACACCATGTAGACCAGCACAGGTTAACAGTACACCTGCCTGATGTGTGGCATATGACCTTGACAATCACATGTAGGATGACATGTGATCTGCTGACATGTGCAATGACATGCATACATGTTTAACACAATGGTGTCCTGTCAAATATACAGTGGGGTAATGGTGTCCCAATGCAGTGTTGCCTGTCCACCCTACAAATATACTGCACACTTAGCTGATGTGCATGGCCATTGCAGGGAATCATGAGGCATCTCTATTGCTATACAGTGTGAGTTACAGACACATTTCATAGCCATGATTGTGTTCAGATACAATACATATATACTGTGGAATGTGACCCACGTCACTGAGATGTATACACACTAAACCATGATGTGGAATGTGTGACACAGGTCACTGAAGGGTATACAGATGACAACCCTGCACATCTGCAACCATATCGCTGCTGCCTGGCAACTATAGCCAGACATGGTGAACACGTTGATACACCATGTCCCACATGACATCTGTGTACCACACACACACACACACACACACACACACACACACACACACACACACACACACACACACACACACACACACACACACACACGAGGAGCAAGTATGACACTGATGTCCAACACCAGCAAGGGGAATGTACTGTATCTGTGGGCTGATGTGGATACTGAACAGGTGACTGCTGTCATGTCGTGACACCCTCAAGATGTTCAACACATCTTATGCGGTGGATTGATGTCATGCCTACACAAGATGTGCACAGGCTTGTAGGATGGCTAGTGTTCCACATCTGCAATATAACCATTACACAAAGGCCATAGTTGGACCATGTGTAGCCATTGTACGTCAGGGTGTACACACAACCACATCACGTCTACTGTGTGTGTTGCTTCATGTCTCTGGCCATCCTCCATGACCATGTGTGTAAGTGTGTTTGCCAAATTATTGTGACGGGCAACTATTTCACATGTCTGTGTTGTCCCATATGACATACACCCATAGAGGTCATATGCTCCACTGACGACATGATTATGCAGACAAAAGGTGGTATGTTTGGTATGTGGGATATGTTTTCCAGGTTAGTTAGGCAGTGTTGCAGCCCGGCCACTAGATGTCATGGACATGTCAAGATAGCACACCACATTGTGTGACATTCATAACAGGGTTATGATCTACATCAGTGAATCCTGTGATCCAGCCATACTCCAGCCCACTATGTAGTACTGTTGTATTCCCCACATGTGTAGTTCTGATCTGTAGTACATGTCCCTACAGTAACAGCACCTCCACCATTGTATGCACAGCTGTCCACACATCTAGCAATGACAGTTTGTGAGGATTCATGTTGGTGATTCATATAGTTTGCAAGTGTTGCACATGGGTAGGCATTGTGATGCATTGCAGGTCCGACCTGTATATTGCGACAGGACCATACATTATGTGTACATGTGGTAAATGGCCACATGTCAGATAGATCTGTGCATTATGATGCCTGATAAATAATAACAGTCTCACCTGCAACGGGCTGCTGTCGCAGTGGAATGCCAGAGGTACCTAAATAGGAGTAACACAGCAGTATGATCATTATCCATGCCTGTATGATAGCTACAGGGTGCAATGTGCATGTTAACACATACACCAGTACATTACACTATACTATGGTGTATGCACATGTGTGCATACACAGAGTAGCATACTATACTATGTGGCATGTGTGTATACATGCCTTGCATATAATGTTACTTTACATATGCTACAGTGACACATGCAACTATATGGAATATAGTTGTTACAGGTGCAGTAGTGACTTACCAGGCAACTCCAGGCTCGGTGGTTGAGAGACACCCACCTCCACAATATTGGCCAAGGCTTGTGGATGTTGTTCTGCAGGTGTCCCCAGGTTGGCCAGTAGCTCCTCGGTACATGTGAGTGGGGGTTGGGTTGGTGGTCCACCACCTGTTGCACCTTGTTCCTTGGCGATTGCATTTGCACGCTGTTTCAGCCATCTAATGAGGTCTGTACAGTGTCTGCACACCTGATGGTATGTGCAATTGTGGCCACCATCTACAGGGCATCTCACTGCTGTGCATCCTGTGGCACATGGCTGAGCAGGATATCATGATTGTCATGTAGGTATGGGATGAGGGTCTCATCCTCCAAGCGGGTATAAGGGGGTAGCCTTACATGCGGCATACCCGGAAGACATAATGATGGAGACAGGTCGCAGTAACTCATAGAGACATACAGAGCTACAGCTGAACATACACGTGTATTGCATTTATTATGATTAAATAATTGTCTTTGAAAATCTACATGACACTGACACCACTGACATGTTTATGTCACACACATGTGACAATCAATGGTGAGTGGATATTATCACCATATATATATGTGTGTGTGTGTGTGTGTGTGTGTGTGTGTGTGTGTGTGTGTGTGTGTGTGTGTGTGTGTGTCACCTGATTACATTGCTCATAATCCATGTGGATGCTGTTTTGATGTGGGCATGTCTGTTTGCCTGTATTGGTGTTCCTACCTATCAGCACATGGCTGGATGTGTCCATATTAATGCAGTCGACCTTGATGCTGCGTATATGTCACATATAAAGACTTACACTGCCTTAACGGACATGATCTGTGACCCTGCAGACTTGCTCAAGTAAGGTTTTACATGTATGTGTTCTGCCATACACATCTACATTGCACTGTACAGCAATTCAACATCCTGCCATGTATGACCTGTGCTGCACATGTGATACACATGGGACACTGGCTAGCCAGATTGTATTTGCAGGGATGGATATCAACTATAGCATGTACAGTCAAAGTCATCTAGTAGGCTCTATGACCTGGGCCATGTATGAATCTAGGATGAAAGGTTACCTGGCTGTAGCCAACAGGCGGGTCTCTGGGGCCAGGTGGAGCAGTGCCACATAACTGATCCACAGGGTTAATTATACATTTACCATGGGGTCATCACACCATGTCTGAGATGGGAGCGATGTGCAGCTTTGCTGGACAGGAATGCATAGTATGGCAGGACTATGTAAAGTGTATGGGACAAGGATCTGTTCAACATGTGGTGATCCTAGTACTAGGAAGGTGGATGTCCATGAAGTATGTGTTTGAGATCAGGATGTGTACATGTAGCATGTCCAACATCACTGGGTTGGACATGGATTTATTCAGGGTATGCATCATGCTACATAGTGGAGATGGGGAATGGGAAGGCTGGTGTAGGCCATCTGAACATGGCCAATACCCCTTAAAGGAAATATGTGATCTGATATGGGTCACTTGAGTGTTGTGTATGGCTGGACAATGATCTCTATATTCATGGATGGCACCCTGTCATGATTAGGGTTGCCACATTTGACTATCTGACAGGTGTTGTGATGTAGCTATCACAGGAAAGACAATTGCCCAGCTGCATTCCTTACACACAGTGTCCATTATGTTGACTGCTGCCTAGGTGGTAGTTCATAGGTACAGGGTTATTAACATGGGGTGACAATGTAATATGTAGCCGTCAGATTGTGGCCATATGTCACACACACCTCATCCGCAAAGCCCCTTCTGAATGTTGTCCACAACACTCTGAGTCGGCTATTGCTCCTAGGTCATAGTCATTCACATACTTCAATAGGCAGATGCCTTCTGTTTATCTGTGTGGTATGGACTACAATGAGGGGCAATACTATTAATTAACCCTGTCTTACTGAAACTGGCATTGGTGTGATGTGCATGTATTATTCAGACACCTTCTGTAGTGTTGATTCTGCCAGCAGTCCCGTAGTAAAACACTCCTGTGACATAGGAATGTACATCTAGTATACCGAGTGTAGGTGGAACACAGTATGGGTGATGATGTCCTATGACCTGGCAAGGTTATGATATGCAGTGTGAAATCAACCTTACTGTCATCTGCATCTGTACTGCTGACATCAAATAATTTGATCAAGGTTCATAGCCTTTCAGACCAGACTCAGCAGGGTAGTATTGCAGTACTTCCCATTATCAGTGGTGTCTCCCCCTTTGTGGGTTGTGATACCTGTTGGTGTGCACCATTCATTGTGTACACAGCCTGACATGAAGCTATGTTTTACATGATGTGAATGTGGAGAGCAACTTATTTTGCCATATGTGTATGATACAACCTGTGATGTGGACAGGTCCCTTGCAGCCTGGGTGCAGCTTGTACCTGCATAGTTGTGGGTACAGGGGCTCTGTGGTGTACATGGATATATGATTGTGTACCTGTTGGGGGGGGAAGTGTGTTTATGTTATCCAAGACCCTATCTGGATTGCTTATTCATGCTCAGCACTTGTTCAGAACTTGTAAGCACTACATAAGCTACTAATTACTATAGCACTCAATCTTCCTCATTACCTAGAGGTAAACAGGTTTTGTACATACTGTTCTCACTTGCATAGAGTAAAATAGCTTTTGTACTCAATTTCTTCACTTATCTAGGGGAAATTAGTTTTATATTCAGGCATGTCCAAGCATCAGCTGCCAGTGTTCTCTCCTGTCTATCTGATGAATATGGACATCTTGAGGCAATGTAGACATTGCTTCATGTACACAGACAACCCACTCCGCCTACCACCCAGCACTACAACCTGCACACTCTAAAGCCAATATCACAGCATCCATGGAACCGGACAACATCCCAGCTGCGTTTTACATGAACTTCAGAACGTACTGGCTCCCCACCTACGCACCATGTTCAATAATAGCCTCACATCGGGCTTTCTGCCCTCTGAATGGTGCACAGCAACAGTTATCCCACTCCACATAGGTGGCGCCACATTGGACCACAGGACCTATTGCCCTATAGGCCTGACTATCCTGGTCTGCAAGGCTATGGAGCACATCATGGATCTCAGTCACACAGACATTGGGTACCTCCAAACCTTTGACCCCTCCCAGTTTGGCTTTGTTAAGGGCAGACCATGCCTCCTAAACCTGGTGGACTTCTTAGAGACAGTTACCAAGGCATTAGATGAGGGTAAGGAGGTCCACACAGCCTACCTAGATCTCTCAAAGGCTTTCAACACCATTCTTCATTCTGGTATTATCGACATACCCATCCACCTGAACATTAACCCCTATGTCATGTGATGGTTTTCAAAGTGGCTCACGAACAGAACCCACACAGTGGGAGTTGCATACCCTAGGTCTGACTGTATACCAGTTACAAGTGGCGTCCCCAGGGCTCAGTCCTAGGACCCCTCATGTTCAGTATATAATTCTCTGATGTACAGGCAAGCACAGGAGGGCTTTGGCTGAAAAGGTTTGCAGACGACTGAAAACTAGGGGGCATAATTGTTTCCCCAGCTGTTACAGACACCCTCTGGAATGGTCGCACTGAGATGGATACCTGGTGTCAATATCATGGCCTCAAGCTAAATGCCAAAAAGTGCATAGCCATCCCCTTTGGATATAACTAATTACCCATGGGCTACCACATAGGTGCTAGTCCTCTACATACAGAAAAGGGAATAAGGGATCTGGGAACCCCAGTAGATAGCAATCTCTCCTTCGATACCCATAATGACAAGGTTGTTCATAGGTTCATAGGTTCATACTAGGCTATCTGCCCTAGGGCATTTATAAGCCTAGCCAGAGTGTGTATGGCTTTCGCCACCCATTTTAAATTAATTTTGCTATGCCCTTTTTCGAGGTTAGTATACTGTGCCTCTGTCTAACAGTGACACAGAAGTGATACACGGGGTAAACCTACGATCTCCCATCCACTCATCAAGAGAGTCAATGAGGGACTCTGCCTAACCTGGACTGGGATTTTATTCCAGAGTGAAGGGAGCCTCTGGGTTATGAATCTATCCCTCCAGCATGTCCTATTTATTTCAGTGCTGAGGTTTAAGTCCCTCGAGCACGTAACTCGATGGGATTTGGATTTTCTGAGGTGCAGCATGTCCATTAATTCCGGGTTGGACATGGCTTTATATGTCAGGCACAGATCACCTCTGAGCAGGCGGTATGCCACTGAGTAGAGCTGGAGTTTCTTTAACTGGGCAGCATACGGCATCTGTTTGAGCCCCTTGATCCTCTTGGTGAGGTACTTTTGGGGTCTTTCCAGTTGCTGCAGGTGTCTGGTAAGGTACATCCCAAAGGGCATTGTACTCAATTATGGGCCTGATGAGGGATGAGTAAAGAGGCACGATGACCTCCCCTGATCTAGATGTGAATCCCTTCATGATTAGGTGGGCTATATAAAATGTTTTTCTAACCACTTTGGCTACGTGGTTGTCAAATGAGAGATTGCTATCAACTTGGGTCCCCAGGTCCCAAATTACTTCTTCTGTACTTAATAGATTACCACCTATGTGGTAATTTGTGGGCACTTTGTTTTTGCCAAAGGGGATGACTATACACTTTTTGGCATTTAGCTTGAGGCCATGGCTCTGGCACCAGTTGTCTGTTTCTATGAGGCCCTTTTGGAGGATGCTTGTGTCAGCTGGAGAGTCTATTTTGGTGCCCAGTTTGCAGTCATCTGTGAACTTGGTCAGCCACAGTCCTTCCATGTTGGCCTGTACCTCCGAGAAATATATACCGAACAAGAGAGGTCCCAAGACTGAGCCTTGTGGGATGCCACTTGTAACTGGTTTGGAGTCTGACATGGCTCCAGCTATTCTAACCATGTGGGTTCTGTCCTTGAGCCAGTTTGCAACCCATCTAGTGACATAGGGGTTTATATTTAAGCTGGTGAGCTTATCTATAATGCCCGAGTGGGGTATTGTATCAAAGGCTTTTGCGAGGTCCAGGTAGGCTGTGTGGACCACCTTCCCCTTGTCAATGGCCTTGGTGACTGTTTCAAAGAAATTGACCAGGTTTAAGAGGCAGGATCTGCCCTTAACAAAGCCAAACTGAGTAGGATCCAGTGCCTGTAGGTCCCCAAAAACTTTATTTATAAGGTCCATGATGATCCTTTCCATAGCTTTGCAGACCAAGCGAGTGAGACTTATGGGGCGATAGTTTCCAGGATCCATTGAGGCACCACCTTTGTGGAGAGGGACCACTGTTGCTGTACGCCACTCTTTGGGTACATATCCTGTAGTAAGGCTGAGATTGAACAGTAGTTTTAGGTTTGGGTTTAGCTCTTCTTAGAGTTCATGTAGGACGCAGCCCGGGACACCGTCTGGTCCCATTGATGCTGTGTTTCTTGCTTTGGAGAGGCCAGCTCTTACCTGAGCATCTGAGATGTCAGGGGGGCAGCACTCTGCTGGGATAGATATTAGCCCTTTGGTGGGGGGGGAGAAGTTTGCACTGAACCTGTCAGCTAGGATGTTGGCAATGTCTGTGGGTTTGGTGCATTTTTTGTCATTTTGGACTAATTCTGAGCATATCTGGGAATTCCCACCCAGGTTCCTAACATAACTAAAAAAGCCTTGTGATTATCCTTAGTGTCCTGTGCAATTTTTCTCTCGAAGCTGGCCTTAGACGATTTTATGAGTGCCCATAGTTTTTTGCTAATACTGATCAGAGATGCCTTCCCTTTTTGGGATTTTGCTCTGACATGTAGGAGCTTCCTCCTTCTATTGTATAGTTTGTTTATGGCTGGGGTCCATAAACTGGGATTAGAATATCCTTCTACGTGGCCCCCCTAATCTCTAATGGTTTCGCATCCAGAACAAAGGAGGCCATTGTGCCTCTCTACTCATGACTTATTAGACCCATTAAAGGATACAACACCCCATTTGGGATGTACCTTACAAGACAACTGCAACAGCTTAGAAGACCACAACAGTACCACACCAAGAGGATTATTGACCTCACACAGATGACCTATGCAGCCCAACCTAAGAAACTCCAGCTGTACTCGGTTGCATACCGCATACTCACAGGTGATCTCTGCTTGACATACAACGTCCATGTCCAACCCAGTATTGCTGAATATGCTCCACCTAAACAGGCCCCTGAGATCCACATGCTCTAGGGATATACACCTAACCACAATGACGACTAGGACGTGCTGGACGGATAGATTCCTGACCTGGAGACTCCCCATGCTTTGGAACATGATTCCAATGTACATCAGGCAGGGCCACTCACTAGCAGTCTTCAAGGGAAACCTTGACGGGTAGATGGGAGACAGACATGTACCCTAGGGATCACTGCAGTGGCTTTGCTGGACAGAGGCCAAGGGAACTAATGGCTCTGCTGTTCACTGGCACAGGGAACTAACCTACGGGGGTGGCGAAAGCCAACACACTCTAGCTAGGCTTATAAATACCCTTGGTAAGACAGCCTAGTACCTACCTTTGCACTTATTACATGTCTTATATGCATGGATAGTTAACTAGCTCTTCCATTTTACTTTGCTATTATGCTGATAAACTGTCGGGTAACTACAAGTCATATGTAGCCTGTTATTCTGCTTAGTAAATGCCAATACACATAACTAATGTTTGCCTAACATAACAGTAATGCTACGTAACTTGTAATACATATCTGCCTACAATACTGTACATTACACAGTTATTGACACAATATCCCACAATGAAAATCATAATTGCACAGTGGGCCAACCTTCAATATGTTATTCTCAGTAATACACCCATACGTATGCCTACTGTTACAATATATCAACATATATTATCCCCTGTTATAGCACATACTTGTTGGACCAGCCCTGCCACTGACAGCGGCTGGTGAGGAATATTTGTGTTCAAAGCCCTTATACAGCATCCCTTGTGGTGTATGCGGTGTTTGCCTTGTGACCTACAGCAGTAGAGACATAAATACTGCAAGCATTACTATGCTCAACAATATATCACTACAAGATAACTGTTTCCACTATATGAATTGCGTGCACTTTAAATATTACAGAACAGGTACTACATACACAGACATACTGAGTGTTATATATACCATATTAGTAACCCGAGGTGTCGTTGACTGTTAATTCAATCCTTTTCAGTTTATGTTTCAATCTTCTTTGTAATGTTCTACTGGTGTATACAGATGGTTTAAATGTGTGATAAGCCATCCTTTTCTAGTTAAATATCGGTAACATGTGCTATCCTGACCACCAATTGGTGTTCCAAAGTAGTTAATTAGATGCACATCAGCTGTGCAGCTACTCCATTAGCCAATACCATGGCAACAGTGGTGTATAATTGAGTACTCCACTTGGGCATTGTCCGTTTGCCTTACTTTCGAGGAAGACGGCCTGGATGTGTTGTTTGTGATGTATTTCAACAGCTATATGGAAACAGACAGAGATATATTTATTTTTATTTATTTTATTTTATTTACATTTGTTGACTGGGAGTGTCTGAGTGGACGTAGGTCCATTTTCAGTGGAGGCCCGGGGAGAAAAGTTCCACAGTTAAAATAAACAGACAGTAGTTACATTGGATTACATAGCGATTAACAATTTGATTAACATAGCAATTAATTACAAACATATTTACAGATGAAGAACATAGTACATCAGTAGACAACTAGAATCTTTATCTGCGATGTACATAACAGACATTAACAATAGTTACAATAAGAAGTTCCTGCTGTATAATAAGTACTAGGCTTATGAGCATCTGAGCTTGCTATAATCAAGGTAGTTAGTGGGGTGGAAAGAAAGGTAGTGGTTGGATGGGGTAGGTGATATTAGAGTGGGAGTTGCAAGGGCATAGCCAGCATGTTTTTAGCTGCGCTTTTAGTAAAGTTTTGAAGTGGGTGCATGATGGTACGGAGGAAATTGTGGGTGGGAGGGAGTTCCATAATTTGGCTATGGCACAAGAGAATAGTGCTTCACCAGGAGAGTTGTTGGCTTTAATGATCTGCAAGTGATTTTTGTTGCTGAATCTTAGTGGTCTGGTGGTGCGATAGGGTTGGTGTAGATTCTGGAGGGATGGGACATTTAGTGGATGGTTCACTAGTTTGTGGGTGAGTGAGAGTTGATATCATTGAAGGAGGTGAGGGAGTTCAAGCCAGCCCAGTTCAGCAAGTGACAGACAGTGGTGACT
The DNA here is from genome assembly GCF_019279795.1 of Protopterus annectens. Lineage (NCBI taxonomy): Eukaryota > Metazoa > Chordata > Ceratodontiformes > Protopteridae > Protopterus > Protopterus annectens. The sequence goes on along the minus strand of NC_056738.1, from coordinate 292,897,786 downwards.
ACGATAGGATGCCCCTGTGGTAAATTTGGCGATTTTGTTGTAGCAGGTCTCTAGCTTGTTTAGATCGCATTGCCTTAGGTTGGTATATATTGGAGAGGCATAAAGTAGGGTGGAGATAAGGAGGGAATTTGCTATTGAAATCTTTGCTGCTTCGGTGAGAAGTTGCTTATTTCTGTATAATGCTCCTAGTTTTTTTGTGGACTTTTTATGGTCATGGATATGTGAATGTCAAATTTTAGTTTATTGTCTATTTCCACTCCTAGCAATTTGGTGTGTTCAGTTGGGTATATATTGGTGTTGTCGTTTGCTGTGATGTTAAAGTGAGAGTTGTTTTGAGTATGTTTGGTGGGTTGGAAGATGAATAATTTCATTTTGTTTGGGTTGAGTATTAATTGGGCATCGGATAACCAAGTTTCAACAGAGGAAAAGGCTTCCTGAGTGACGTTTTGCAGCTTAGGTAGGGACTGGGCTGAGCAGATGATGGTTGAGTCATCTGCATATTGTATGAGTGTGCCATGTTTGGTGGTAGAGGCTAGATTATTGGTGAAAACAGAGAAGAGTGGGGGTCCAAGGATGAATCCTTGGGGAACCCCTATGGAGACTGGTAGTTGGGGAGATATGTCATTCTGCCATACAATGGATTGTTGGTGGTCAGACAGGTAACTCTGAAACCAGTTGGTGACTGATTGAGAGAAGGATAGGTTATTGAAGACAGAAATGAGTTGTTTGTGTGGGACCATGTCAAATGCTTTAGATAGGTCTAGGAAAGTAGCAAAGGAGAGATAGCCATTGTTTTTATGCTGAACGATAGTGTTAGTAAAGGAGAGTAAGGCAGTGGTGGTGCTATGGTTTGGTAGGAAACCATGCTGAATATTGGAAAGGGGGTTGTTAGTAAGGAGGTAGTCTGAGACCTGAGAGTGTATGCATCTCTCTAGTATTTTGGAGAGTGGAGAGAGAATAGCTATGGGGTGGTAATTTGTTAGTTCTGCGGAGGGGCCGCCTTTGTGGAGGGGAATTATATGTGATACTTTCCACAGTGTGGGAACATAACTTTCTGCCAGAGATTGGTTAATCAAGATGGATACTGGGTAGGCCAGAGCATCAGCTGTGATTTTTAGGTATTCACTTGGGAGGTTGTCTGCTGCTAATTTGGTGGGCTTAAGTTTAGTTAAGAGTTTTTTTTATGTTAGAGGTAGGTACAGGAGAAAAAAAGAAGGCAGTGGGGAGATTATTAGTTGAAGGTGTGGGTTGGAGTGGAGGGGGGTTGTGTTGTTTAGCTAGTGATAGTATGGTTTGTGTGAAGTGTGTGTTGAATGAGGTAGCAATATTTTCGGAGAAGTGAGGGATGTTAGGAGGAGGGGTACTGACTTTACCTGGGAGGAGGATGGAGTTTATGGAGGAACAGAATTGTTTGGAACTGTGTTGAGAGGAGTTTAGGGCAGACTGGTAGTATTGGAATTTGTCCTGTTTTATTAGCTTTTTGACTCTATTGCGTAGTTCTAGAAATTTCTGTCTAGTTGAGGGGGTTTTGGTTTTGCACCAGTGCTCCATGGCATTATCCCTGTTTTTCATTTCTGACTTAGTGGTTTTGTGTAGCCATGGGAAGGGTTGTGCTTTGATTCTGGAAAGTCTTATGTGGGCATGGTAATTAGGGATGCTCAGGAAGGTAGTATTAAAAAATTCTACTGCGTCATCAAGACTGAGGTACTTTAGAAGATGCCAGTTACATTCTTTGAGGGATGAGATGAATGTGAGTGGGTTAAAGTTTAGTTTTTAGATATTTGATGGTAGATGACAGGTTTATCTTGGTATAGGCATTTTTTGAGTAGGAATGTTGGGGAGTGATCACTGAGGCTATCTGATAAGCAGCCTGTTATATATGACTGGGGGCTCTTACTGACTAGTATCCAATCAAGGGTGGTGTGCTTGCTGGAGTTTTTATTTATCCTGGTTGGCGGCTGGACTAGTTGGGTGAAGCCATGAAGGTTTACATGATGGGTTGGATGGTTGCCAGAACAGGATTGCCAGTCAATATTGAAATCAGCTAAAATTATAGTTTCTTGAGGGATATGGTGGGTAGACCAGCTGAGGAGGTTTTCTAGTGGAGGGATGTTTTGGCCAGGTGGGAAGTAGCATCTAACTATGTTGATGGTTTTGTTTTGGTTTATTTTGAGGTTGGTATATATTATTTTTTCATTGCCTATTTGTGGAGCTGATGATTTTAAGATCTGGATGTTTAGATGCTGTTTAAATATTATAGCTACACCACCTCCTTTTTGGTTTAGCCGGTCTACTCTTAGTATGCTGTAACTGGTAGGAAGTATTTGCTCACTGGTAATGTGAGGTTTTAGCCAGGTTTCTGTCAGGATGACTATATCTGGGGAGTACAAGTCTATGGTGACATGGAGTTCATGGACTTTGTTGGATATACTTCTAATATTTAGGCTTAGTAGAAGGAAGTCACTTGGCTTTCTATTGGCTGTGATATGGGAGAAGTTGTGGTTTCTAGTCTGATTATGAGAATTGGGGGTGGAAATGGTAGGGCCAGGGTTGGGGTGATGTTGGTGGGTGTACATAGCAGATGCAGGTGTGTAGGAACTGCTTTTATACATAATAATAATAATAATAATAATAATAATAATAATAATAATAATAATAATTATACATAATTGATATGTGGGTTCCTTCCCTATTTGAACACCTATCCTTTAGTGGACTAATGCTATGGTAATTGCAGGCTGATTCATTAAGGCACTGTTAAGTGGTTCCTGTACAGCATGCAGGTGATGCTAGTACTTGAATCCTTTTGGCAATACATTGGAATGTAATAAATTGTTGCTACATGAAAGCTGTGTATTTCTGTCATAGGTATTTGCAGTCATTGGAGTTGTGTTGGTGACTGACCCTCTTTGGCTAGGGTTGCCACCTTTTCATATGGCCATAGTGGGACATTTGCGGGACACACATTAGATTTTACAGGCCAACACAAACCCACGGTGAGTACAAGGGATATAACTTTCCTTTCTTGCCTAAATATAAGCTTATTCTTGTAGCAGTTTAGTTGCTTATCCTGTTTCTTGTAACATGTAGGTATTTTAGATACAGAAAGAACTATTGTATGCAACTATTACATTACATATGGGACATAATTATGTCCTACAATCTCAGGACATTTGCCACATTTAATATATTTGGTCAGGACACAACTGCTCAAAGAGGGAATGTCCCTTGCAAAGTGGGACAGGTGGTAACCCTATCATTGGCTCATGTCCATAGCACATATTTGTAATAGTGTATAGGCATATACTCTCCATATCCTTTGTTCATAAAGGCTGGTCGTGGTGGAATGCGTGATTGCTATGGTCCGTGTTATACTCATATATGAACACTTCAACCGCTGTATACGGGATACCTATGGAATCCAAACCACAATTCACGCACAGTACCGGGCCCAGGCTCCCATACCCCACATTACTGACAGTGACAGTAACTCACGAAAGTAACACAAACATAGAACACACACACACACACACACACACACACACACACACACAAACACAGACACACTGCTACCCAACACATCCAAACAAACCATCCTACACTACATATGAGCAGGTGGGCAAGCCTCCCTACATGCCCCATGTGGGTGTCTGCACCCCCCACACCTCCCTACTTTAATATTCTACCTCCTAGATTGCACAAACAGATGCACAAAGCAAACCCACACCCACACATTACAGTCCCCCAGGAACACGCACCACACTCAGAACACACACTTACACACACTACAGCCATCAGAAACGCACTTGCACACAGTAACCTACCTGAATCGCAACACCAGAAGCAATGACTAACTGTCCCTTAACATCATGATTTTAAACCTCTCGCTTCTGGTGTTTCGGTACTGTGGTCTTTCGGACGTTAAGCCTCGTGATTACGCGCGTCGGTATGTCAAGCAGTCAGTATGTGGTAGGTATCCCATTTATATGTACCTCCATGGTTATGTAGATGTTGTTAACCTATCTATACATCTACATATATATGTATATCCCCATATATCGACATATATCTCTCTCTCTACCTCTCTCTCTCTATATATATATATATATATATATATATATATATATATATATATATATATATATATATATATATTTATCTATATATATATATATATATATATATATATATATATATATATATATATATATATATATATATATATATATATATATATATATATATATATATATATATATATATGTATCATACACCTTTCATTGGCTACATGATGGTTTGTCCTATTTCCACACATTCCTACCTTTTGTGTATTATCCTGTCAGTATAAACAACTGCCATTGGTACATCTCAGGTAGTTTAGTGGTATGTTATTGTGTACATGGTTACGTGTTCTAATCCTCGCAGTGGTAATTTTACCTCTCAGAGCAGGCACTGGTAGTGCAAGGGTGATTAACGCACATTTCCGCGGTTGTGTATTCCACATGTTTATTATTCTGTGGAATACTACCTATATATGCAAGCTGTGGTTAAGGTATACTATGTAACATGTAAACATCTGAGAAGATTCCTGTCATGGATACTCCCCATTATTTGGAATGACATCCCTGATTACATTATACAAAACCCCTCACTAACACTCCAGGGAATCCTTGCAGAGTGGGTGGGGAACAGTGGATACACCTCAGGGATCCCGCAATTGTCTCTGCTCCACAGAGGGACAGTTAGTTAATCAGTGAGGTGGTGACAGCAGACACTTTTTGGCTATGCTTATGAGTGGCCTCGGGCAGTTAGGCATGTACCTACCTATGTATCTATGAACCTATATATGCAGTATGGGCACATGCTGATAGCTTAATTTACTGTTCAGGTATTGACTTACCTTGTGCCAATGGCAGTTGTGTGTACAATAGTTGAGTGCTACCGATGTAGGATGCACACAGTAGACCACCTATACATGACAATTTACAGGTGGTCGTGTGTGTGTGCCATCCATGTTTGTTGTATGTGCAGGTGGAGAAGGGTGTCAGTCCATAAGTGCTTACACTGTGAGTGTGTGTGCTATACGTTCCCTCTTTGCCAAGGCATGGGCATACTGGGCACGCCTCTGTCTGCCTACTGGGGCTGATACAGGGTGTTTGTGGTCTGAGTCCCTCTGTGCCTGTGGGGCTCTTGGCAATGGTGGTGGGCTGTGAGGGCCTTCACCATTCTGTCCCTGCTGCAGTTGTTTCTGCAGGATCAAATTGTGCAGCATGGTACATACTATGAAGATGTGGGAACACATGCCTGGAGAATACTGCAAGGCTCCACCAGATATGTCCAAGCAACGGAACCATGATTTCAGCATCCCAAACACTTGCTCTATCATGATTCTGGTTTCTGCGTGTGCCTCATTATGGCATTCTTGCGTGGCTGTGTATGCATTTCTGATGGGAGTCATCATCCTCGGTTCCAGTGCATAGTCAGCATCCCCCACCAGGTGGCCATATGGGATGCCCCCCCCTGGCAAATACCTGTTACAGCTGTGAGGCATGCCAGATGTGGGATTTGTGATAGCTTCCAAGGCTGCCAGCACACACATCCATGATAATGCCCTGGGCATTGCACACAACCTGGCAGTTGATGGAGGGGTATCCCTTGTGGTTTATGTAGTGCCTACCCTGCTCACCGGGTGGTGTCTTGATGTGTATGTGCGTGCATTCTATTGTACCCAGTACCTCCGGGTAGTCTGCCACACAGTGGAAGAGATGCATATTGCTGGCCAACTCCTCCTGCATTCGGGGGAATTATATGTGCTCATTGGCATGTGGTAACATGGCATCCAGGAACTGGTGGAGTACCCTGGATGCTGATGCTTTGAGATCCCCATGATATCCCCAGTTGGCCTTTTGAAGGTACCTGTGGCTAATATTCTCAAGCTTACACATACCTTCATGTCCACTGGGATGGGGTCCCCTCTGTTACTTCTGGATCTGAGGAATGGCCGGCACAGCCCAACAAGTTGCTGTATGGTGTCCCTGTCCACCCTGTAATGCTCTACTATCTCCAGATCATGTAGCCCCTGGTAGGTTAACCTTGGTCTGAACACTCCTCTCCTCCTCTGGTGCCTGAGTTGGTTGTCAGCATCATCCTCCACACCACCGTCAGTCTCCAACACATGCTGGTGAATCAAAGCTATGGCAGCCCCTAACATGTACATATTAAAAGATCCCTGTCTGTATACACCAATGGTGCAGAGTGCCTGGGAATACACAAGTGTGTGTGTGGGGCTTTAACACCTTATACTATTTTGCAATGGATGATGCTGGTGTAATTGGGTGTGTATGTGCAATTCCAGCTGTGGGGTATCTTAATTATGGGTTTTGCAGCAGGTACTGCTATTGTGGGGCCTTTGGTGTTGACTTACGCTTGGCTGCCATGATTCATCTATTGCCCTTTACTTCACTTTTCAACCTGATTCCCCTCCCATTGTCAGGCATGCATCCAGCTGCCTGCTTTCTTGTTTTGTACTTTCACAACCCAGGATTGTGTTGGGAAATGTGTTATGTAGCTGATCTACTGCAAGTTTGCTTTGTTCTGCTGTGACAGTTCTCTTTTCTTTGCTGTATGGCACCTCCCCTTTCCTGTTCTGCAGGTAGCTGCTAGCAGCCTTGTTAACTGTTGTCAATGGCCCACTGTGAGTTCCTAAGTGTTAATTACTCATTTTTTCTCCAATTGCCATGCTGCAGCATTTCCTTATTGTCTTCCCATATCCTTCCTATTTCAGCTGTGGTGCACACCGCACACAGCTGTTTACCGGGTTTCAAGCGCATTTTCATCCACGTTCACATGCACTTTTGGTTACCTTTTGTGCTCTGAGCTAAGCAAAGCTATGGCTAATTCCACACCCTTATCCCACGGCTTTGCTTAGCAACAGGCAACCCAGATTAGGAGTGCTCCAATGTGCTTACAGCTACGGTGCTGCACCCTTCTCTTGATGTCATGTTTACCTCCAGACCACTCCTCAGTCTTGTACCGCTATGCTGTGTGGTACATCCTTACGCTGGCGGGGAGTTTGCGATTCAGTATTACTTGACTCATTTGCATGGCATTGACTACTAATTCCTAGTTACCATGCAGAACAGTCACAGACCCTTAGCAACCCTTGCGCCATGGTTGTGGTGTAGCATGCGTGCCATTGACTATTATGGGGAATTCATGAATTGTGTTACATTGCAGTTTTATGACATCTAAATATATTTTCATTGTGATCCTGTTTGCACACTGATGCACTGCAGTTTTACTTTGTGTTAGTGTGGCCATGACATTAAATGTCATTTTGTATGTGTTGTGCATGTTTTTTTATGCCATTGGCTATATATTTAGCCACTGGCATATATTAACATTATAATATGTAAGTTTGGTCCACTTTCATGGCTCCAATTTTATGTTTGAAAAAATGTAAACCATTTTTTTGGTTTACATTTCTTCATGCTTATGCTACGCCTGCACCACTTCATGAATCGCTATATACCTTCATTTGCATGTTACACTGTTGGGCATGGAGTAATTAGCATACATGTGCCGGGAGTGGCACAGCTCTGGCATACGCTGGTAGTGCACGTGGAAACAACTCGTACCTGAATCGCTCGGCAGCCATATTTGGCACTAGATCACCAATGCTACTTCGGTGCCTGGCGCAAACTTCATGAATGCTGGGACTAGTTGCAGAAGAGTGGGCATGTTCAAGAACATAATAACCAAGAATCCAAAGCACCAATACAAATCTCACAAATGCTCAGTTAGATGAAAAAAACTGCTTTATTCCAAACAATCTCCACAAAAGTGCATTAACTAAATGCCTTCATCTACAACCTATAGACCGTTTCAAAGTTAATGCTACAAAAACTTAATTGTGCTTTAAATATCAGAGAGCATAACGACAATGTTAAGTCTAAGTAGATTCTCTTTACACTTCCATGCAGGCAGAGATAAACTGAAGTAACTTTTCCTTGCACATTCACACAGGCAGGATAACCTCCTTCTTTTCCATAGGCTAACAGTTTCTTTCCAACAACAACAATTTGTAAATGTTAGGCAAATTACATAAATTCTTTTTTTTTTGTAATTATTCATTCTCTTTTAAAACAGCAGTGTACTACTTCAATTACTTATACCGGATAAAAGTTTGTAAATATTATTGAGGCTCCTGGATATTTTGCTATGGCTCTCTTCTGCCCCTTTTCTTCGTGTATGTTTGTGTGTGTGTGTGTGTGTGTGTGTGTGTGTGTGTGTGTGTGTGTGTGTGTGTGTGTGTGTGTGTGTGTGTGTTTAATACTATTATTTATATTAGATCTCAGTTTTATTAAAATGTAACTATGGACACAGGGAATGAATAATGTCCACTTGCCTGATGGTGAACTGTTATTCATGCCACTGTAGGATCATAGCACACTAGGCAGTTACTAGGCTAATGGCCCTAGGGCTCTTACAAGCCTAGCCAAGTTTTACCCTTATTTCCATGATTAGCACCTATCAACCCTGTCCAAGAGGGACATAGGTGGAACCCCTGGGGTGAATTTATGGTTACCCATCCAATCGTCCAGATGCCATTTGAAGAGGGCCAATGAGGTGCTCTGCTTCGCATGAAGTAGGAGTCTGTTTCAAGATGTAGTAACCTCTGGGAGACAAATCTGTCCTGTCCCTCCATCAAGTTCTATTAATGTCACACATCAGGTTATGGCCATTAAAACGAGTAGCATATATTCCATTTGACTTACGGATATGTAGCATTTCCATTAAAGCAAAGTCAAAGATTGCCTTATATGCAAGGTAGAGATCATGTCTGAGTAGTATGTATGAAACAGGATAAAGTGACAGTGACTTCAGTCAATCACCATAAGACAGATGCTGAAAATCTTGAATTTTCCTTATGAGGAACCTTTGTGGTCTCTCCAATTGCTGCAGGTGCATGGAAAGGTACATACGAAAGAGGCCTTTATACTCAATTATTGGCCTGATGAGGGAAGAGTACAGGGTGGTTAAAACTTCTTTTTTTTCTGGAGGCAATGCCCTTACTTATGAGATGAGCAATACAGAATGCCCTTCTTACCACTGTGGGGACATGGTGAACAAAGATAAGGTTGCTGTCACCCTGTGTGCCCAGGTCTCTTGCCACTGATTGCATACTTAAGAGTGTTGTTATTGATGTAGCAGTTAGTGGGAACATCACTCTTACTGAACGGGATGATGATACATTTTTTTGCATTGAGTTTACAACAGTCATTTGTTTGTGTAAGACCCTCTTGTAGGATGTTTCTGTGACCACTCCCAGTTTGCAGTCATCAGCAAACTTTGTCAGCCACAGACCTTTAGTTTTAGCTTGCACTTTTCAGAAATAGATTCCAAACTTGACACCCCCCCCCCAACATGGCCAACTAGCCTGAAGGTTTTTGGATATAAAGTAACTTCTACACCTCAGACTACATCCCGCAGAAGGGAATTACCTCTACCTCCTGCCAGACGCTCCAATCTAATACCCACATTTTTACTTAAAAATTCAATGTATGTAAACTCTACTTTACCTCGTTAAGTTAATCATCTGTGTTACATTGCTATGTACCTCCATTTTGTGTTTTAGCCCAATTGTCCATCATACATCACAACTGGCCACCTCTAGCCCCTCTTACCTTCAGCTGTGTTTTTGTCTCTTTAGCTACACGAGCAGATCTGCCTTCTCTACTAACCTGCTGCACTTGCTGAGAGTTCTCTTCTCCTTGTAACCACAAGAATTTCTCTACTTTCTAACCTAAGAACTTTAGCCTCCCACACCTGTTGGCTCTTCAGCTTCTCTCTCTCACCTCCTAGATAACTCCTCACACTGTCCATTCTTCCTTACTTTCCTGTTTCTCTACTCTTTCCCCTCCAAATGCTCGCACCACTCTTCCTAACAGTCTCACCTTACAGCTAACTTACCTAATTCACTGATTGTTTCTTGTGCCTGACTCCATCTTCCCGGGGCCTATCTATGCTTTTTGGCATTTGTAATCATTTTTATTCATCAGTCATTTTTCAGATATTTGTGTAATATGCAACCACAAGTACACATTATCCTCATATGCATGCTTTAGTGTCATTCATTATGAAAAAGAAAAGGACTGTATCACGTACAAATCTCAGTGTACTCAACTGTTTCCTTCTTACTTCTGTTTTTGTGTTTAGCCTCACAAATTTTTTAACACATAATTTCTATCATGAAAAAAATCATTGCAGTGGATCATTTTACTTCATTTTTTCTGGAGGTACACATGTCCCTAATCCTTGTTAGTAATACACTGATCTGCTCATTCAAAATTTTTAAATGCATGATGTCTCACAACCATTTGCAGACCAGTTCAGCTGACCATCCACTACTGGGTGGTGTTCCAACTGCTCAGATCTTATGTTTTCCCACTGCTACCCCCACCACCTCCATGGTTGGGAATGCAATGGCCACTGACAGGTTGGGAAGGAGAAACAAGGAATGCAGTAAGTCTTACAGCATCATATACACCAGCTTAGTATGCTGGAGGATTTTTTGTTGGGCTGTAATTGGGTGGAACTAGACAGTGTCACAGACATCGCTGCATAGTGTCAATTAGCTCACAACCTCCTTGGTATGCCAAATTGAATAGTTGTCTAGAGTGCTGTTACAACTCCCTCTATATCTATGGTGAAGTGCTGAAATGCATGTCAAAACACACTCCTCCTACCCAGAATGATAAGCCAGTGGCTGACACGCCTTTTCAACTCCTCTTGCGCAGTTTCTTCTGCACTTGAACTGCTAAGTGAAGATAGGACATCTGAGATTTAGCTGGGACTCCCTCCCTCTGTCCCATGAAGTCAGTTTCTAGATAAACAATGTTCATGCATGGAAATGTTATGGGGCAAGTACCCTGGCATCTTCTTAATCAGAAAGTAAAGCAATACCAACTGAAATAAATAGGCACTTGGAACATGGGGCAGATTCACCCTAGTTATCTATACACAAAAAATAATTAAATAAAAAAAAAAGCATTTTAGTCATTAAACTGTAATTCTTAGCAAACTGAGTAATTGCTTTCCTTAGGCATCGTAGAAGGCTACACAAAAATATTTGCACAGCTAGAGAGCAACCATCCAGATCAAATTAGTATCAAATAAGTAAACAGAGAATGGAAAGCAGCAGAACAAAGCAAACCAGGCAGAGGCTGTCTGAAACTAAGCACTGACAAATGTCATTCTTCCAAATACCATAAAACTTCTTTGTACTACTTCACTTGTCAGATACGCATAACTTGTAAAACATACAAAGGTTTAGAACATAAGATACATTAGGGTGCTCTGCACAGCAAGTCAGACTATGGTTAGGAACAAAATCCCATATGTCTGAATAAATGCAGCTCCAGGGGTGGCACAGTGGTGCAATGGATCATGTTGCCTCCTCACAGCAAGAGGTTCCCTAGTTTGATTTTTGGATGGGGTGCCTTCTCTGTGGAGTCTGCATGTCCTCTCTATATTCACATTTGTTTCCTTTGGGTGCTTCAGTTTCCTGCCATATTCCAAAGACATATAGTAGGTGGACTGGATGCTCTAAGTTGGCCATAGGTGTGAGTGTGTGGTATGGAAAAACAGCCGTGACAGGGCTAGCCACCTGGTGGTGTGAACCTTGGCTCTAGTTGATTGTCACTATTGAAGTGGCAACCTGACCCAAAAAGACACACCAATGACGATGACAGGAACACCTGCACAACTTTGTAATCAATCACCCACCCAAATACTAAAGCAACAAACTCAGATGAAATTTGGCTAGGTAGAATATATAACACATAAATAATCATGAAAACAACTATATTACAAGGAATACTGCAAACAGGAGTATGTATAAATGGCCACAGGATGTGTAAGCATACAGTTCAGACAGTTAAAAAAACATACCCCAGGTGAGAAGGCCAAATCAAAGTGAACTGCAAACATATCCCTCTTAATCAAGTCATCCAAATATACAAGCAAAAAAAAAAAACTAATGAACTTAAATGACCACTATTAACTAAATGAAAATCAGTTAAAAATGCATACCAAATATGCTACCAAATCAGAAACATAACACTGAACTTGCACATGGGAGAAGTACAATGACCACAAAAAAATCAACGGAATTCTTATCATAATGAATGTGTTATACAAAACAGAAAACTAAGCAAGATATATAAAACTTAAACAATAAAACAGTCTACACAGTAAATACACCATAGTCTGCAGGCCAAAACCATGAATAAAACCAACAACTATTTAGACACATTAAAAGTTGACAGTAAAAACTTTATAAATATCCACCTGTTTAAATTAGACACATAAAACTGCAAATATGATTAACATCATTTCTGTCATATACAAAATGACAGCAAGAACAAAATACTGTAACCATTTGAAATGTCGTGACCCGCTACAGCGAACACCAAGATACTTAGTCTGAATGACCAAAGAACGGACTTATATATATTGAGTTGTAGCTGACACCTTTTCTCTGAGGTATGACAGTCTTGGAGTTAGTATACATAAGTTCTGCGGGGAGGTGCTATTGTTGGCATTCACTCTTTTCTGGGGTTTCAGTCTTTTATTTGGCTTCTTGGCATTCAGCATTTTGAGTGCTGACATTTCTATAGGGAGCCACACAGGAGCGGCCTTAGGTCAACGGATGCCCCAGGCAAAAGGGCTCCACGGTGCCCCCCATCACACCACCCGGTACCCCCATCCTGGTCTACCTACACCAAATAAACACTGGAGAAGTGCCCCTGCTACAGCACTGCCCTAGGCAGCCGCCTAGTTGGCCTATGCCTAAAGCCGGCTGTGGAGCCACAAAACACATATATAAAGAAGAAGAAAAGAGTAATAACTGGGGGAAGCACAACCACAAGGATACAGTAAAAATGGGAAGAGAAGGAGAAAACTGATAATTCGTCCACAAAGACAAAGTACAACTAAAAAGCAACACAAACTTTGCAAACAACAGGCGGACAAAAGTTTATTAGTTTCTTTATCAGTGAACAAAAATGAAAATAACTATAGCAGAATAATATCCAGTCAGAAAGGCAGAAGATGAAACACCAAAAAACTGAAAAAAATTGCTTGCAAAACACATCTAAAAGTGAAAAAAAAGTCAGAAGGCCAAACACAAATCACAAGCTGGAATGCATCCCCTAGAAGACAAATGAATAAAGCTTATTTTATTACTAAAAAAAACCTAAAAACTATAGCAATGAAAACTATTTAGCTCTAGTACATAATATGATATCACCATAAATAGTAATACTCAAATGGAGTTATACAAGGCTTCAGTGCCAAATACTAAAAAATAGTGCAGAGGTTCTTTCAGGCAGATGAGTTAAAAGACAAATAACTGTAAAACAATGTGGCATGCAAGGATTTAAACAGGCAACTAATGCAGGAAAATTGTTCAGTTAACTGAAAAGGGGAAGAAGTGGTTCTACTGTATAAACACAAGAAGTGATGCAAAATGAGATAACACCAAATGTCGTGAATGGGTGCAGGTGTTTATTCACAATCACCTTCATGCCATTGTCTGGACAGTAAATACCTAAAAACACATATCATATAACCTGAGTACCCTAGGTGAGAAAGAAAAATGAGTAGCCACCAAGAACTTGTTACATGTCACTGCACTGTTACAGGGAAGCAGGTGTTAGGGTGCATACCTGGTGCATTCTAACACCATACTAAGGACACATCTATAAAACATGTATTAGTAACTGTCACACTATAACTGCAACAAAAAGTTAGATTAGGCTAGTTCATCCGCTTGTATGTCATAGTGATCTAATATTCTCCCTAGATATATGAGTGGATTCTATGCACTTCAAAGCCGTCCAGTACAGCAGATAGATTATTTGTGAATCTAGGCAAAGGTGTTCATGCAAACAAAATGCCATTGCCCAGTACATTATTATGCTAGTAGAGCTGTGTGGTCAGTGGGAGATATCACTGCTCTAACCAGCTACAGATTATAACTGGCCTATACAACAGGCATCATGGTGCGTGATCGGTTGTATGCATGCATAAGGAACAGCTTTTTTAAAGTGGCAGTGGGGATGGGTTACACTGATTTACAAGAAAGTTAATGTGCTTGTCTGGCAGCATTTGCATTTAGTTATGAAAGGTTATTGCTATATCTGGTCATATAACTGCATCTGATTTATGTTCATACTTCTTGTTTGTCGGCTGTATTTAATGCATTTTGGCTTGATCAGGGTTGTGTTGTAACTCATAAGCACGTGTCAGTTATGGCTTCCAACACTGTATCATGTGTTTAGGATGGACTGATGATTTGATTATGTCCTTCATGCCAGCTACCACCTTGATGCACATAAACATACAGCCACCAGTGTAGCTGTATGATAGGATTTCTGTACTCCATATAGGCTTTTCTTAGTTTTCCTATTTCATCTGCACATGCTCACTTATCATGACTACAAATTATCATTTCTATATTGCACCACATGCACCAATAAAACATTTAAATTTTATATATAGTAAAGCTCTATAAAAAGTTCTACAAAATAACATTTATCCTTATGTAGATCTGCTCTCCTCGAACACAGTGATAAATCTATTACCATTCACAGTCACAAAACAATTCTTAACAAAAAGTTATGCAAGACCTATTTAAAAATGTACACAAAAATGAGAAGCCCAATTCGAAATCAACATTACTAATGCCTACATACACAAATGAGAACTCAAAAGCAGTAATATCCTTAAAATTTAAAAAAGATCTACATTACAGTTAATAATTGCATGCAGATAATAAATCAAGAATTAAAAAAAAAAATCTCAACGCTACTCTATAAATACTAAACTAACTAGTTCCACCTAATCAACACTGGGCAAATCTATTCACAAAATAAAATTTACCCAAAAAAGAAACATACCCCAAGTGACAAGGCCAAATCAAAGTCAACTACATGCTTGAACCTCTTGTTGATATGATTACTTCTATCTATGGTCACAAATCAAGCCGCTGACAACAAAAAATTGTTCCAAAATAATCAAACACAAATCCCTACTCTGACAATATGCTCCAAACTTGGTCCATAAAACTGCAATATGTAACTTTTCAAGCAAACCAGAACAAAAAATGACCTAGTGCTTTTCTTAAACCAAAAATGCACATATGTAGACTACTTCCTTCCTTCATTCCACATTTACTTGTTTAATCAGATTCATCATCACAGGTAAGATGGTACCTGTACTGGCACCCAGTGAGAACAAAGTGTAAAAAAAAAAAACAGAAACTATGAAAATCCAGCTTAAACTAAGGCATGCACAAAGACATGCCCATAGATTTATTCATAAGTGAGCAGCTACATGCAATTTAGGGGCTCAGCAATCCACCTAGAACTCATTTTTTGAAGAAGAAAGGAAACTGGTGCACTCAGCAAAATCCCACATAGACAGAGAAGTTTTGCAGACTCTATACATAAAGGCCCTCAGTTGAGAAATGAATCAGAGGAGCAAGCACTGTGGGGTACCAAAACTAACTTGGTCTGCTACAAGTGCTTCTTTCACAACACAGTTGATCACTGCCACTTGCTTTAAATGGTAATGTGCCCTAATTCCCAATAACATCAGCCTTCTTATTTACCTAGCTCTTGCACCACCCAACCCAATTGAATTGCATAACCCTTCCAGAGTCCTAAGTGTAATCCCAAAAGCTTCTTAAAGCTAACCATAGCACGTCTCTCCAGTACCTTAATCCTAAAGTTACCAAAAGGAGTGCAGTCTCAGGAAGGAAGATCTCCAAAAAGTTGAAATAAACTTTTAATGTCACCAAACACGCACAAAACACTTCCACATTAACACCAAAACTAAAAGCAAAATCAAACCAAGAATGAAAATCACTTGGCACCACAGGACCCAGAAGCACGTAGACAAAGGCTTTCAAAATAAGCAGATGAAGAAATCAAACAGCTGCTAGGTCTCCAAAAAGATCCTTTAATGTAAGCAGGCAAAGTAAAAATCCACAATATCTTCCAAGCGCTTTCACTCGACCACATGCATGTTTGCCTTGAGAAAGCCTTTGTCTACGTGCTTCCGGGTCCTGTGGTGCCAAGTGACTTCCACATTAACACTCTTCATCTGATGAAGTTCAGTGAGGAGACGAAAACGCAATTTTTTGATGAAGAGCATTAATGTGGAAGTGTTTTGTGCGTGCTTGGTGACATTAAAAGTTTATTTCAACTTTTTGGAGATCTTTCTTCCTGTGACTGCACTCCTTTTGGTATTATTGGTGTTTTGTGGAGAGCTGCTGCTTTTCGTATTTAATCCTAAAGTTCCTGATTGCTCACCAAACCTAAAACTTATTTTCTCCTCTATAAACCTAATGACCACAATAATTTTCCAAGCCTAAAACTCTACTCCCTAACCCTAAAACTCTCTCTCACTCCCAATCCTGAATGTTATTCCTGATCATTGCCTAAAGCCCTACACTAAACTCCCAACTAAAAATCCCTCTCAATGCCTGCTGCAGAAACCTTGCTCAAATTTGGCTACTGTGGTCTGGTGAGGTGCAGCAGGTCCACTGTCTTGGCATAGTTGCCACACCTTACCTGTGTTTTAGGCTGAGAGACAGTGGTCTTTGATTGCTTGGGACAATGCAGTAGACCTAGCTAAACACCACACCACTATGCCAGTAACCTAACATCTAGTTAATTTTCTCATGCTACATAATCTTATTTAGAAACTTGCTGTAAGTGTTACTTTTTGTTAATTCATGTGTGTCTCATTTTTACTGTAAACTTATGTACGCATAATGTATATTTTATTTATTACTGTGCAGTGCTGAAAATCAATCATTTAAATCACTTCAATTAGTAAAAAACAAGCCTACATATTAAACATGACAAAAAGCTAAATAAAAAAATTTACAAAATAAATATAAAAAAGAACTACTTCAGTTCTTCAACCCAAGGCTGCAGACTTTGATTGTCTAATTTAATGAATGCCATCCAAAAACAATGAATTTATACACAAACATTCTTAAGGAACAAAACAAACACAATAACTAAAAATACTTTATAATACATTCACAAGCCAATGAACAGAATTAACCCACTAAAAACAAAACAAATAATAGTCTTTGAACAAATGAATGGATAAATGACTGAATGAATGATACTTACCTCTTGTAACATATGGATCAAGGCAACTTATTCCATTCTTGAGTAATGACTTCTGTCCTTGTAACTAATCTACATCAGAACAAAATAGCTTTTAAATGTAAAATGCTTTTAAAAATGGCTATTATAGCCACATATTGTCCCTACAGTGAATCTGACTGATGTTTTGCTTTTCCCTTTATGTTCACATTAACAAAGTACAAATCTCTCTGGACATTGCGAGAATTGTCCAAGCAATTCCACCTGTTTAGTACTGTGTCTAATAATCTGATGTTGTGTCTTTTGGCTTTTCCTGGTTAGGGGTCGCCACAGCGGAACTCCGGTCCGCTAATGATTGGCAGTAGATTTATACGTGCCGAGTTGCCAGCCCTGACGCACAACCTTCAACGAAGGTATGCCCATTCATGCATGTCTCCACACAGAAGATGCTCTAGCTGAGAATTGAACAGGACAACGTCTTACTGTGAGGTGATAATGCTACCTCTGCACCACCACCGCAATCCTGTCTAATGATCTGATACACTGCTTAATAAGAGGAATTGCTTGGATGATTCATTTTGTCTGATGAGCAGATGATCCAAAAATGTTCTGGTTCAATGTTTTTCACAGCATTATATGTTTAATTTAGCAATCCTTTTAAAATTCTTATGCAGGCAATGATTTTTTTTTTCAGCCCATTGCCTGTTACAGCAAGAACCAACTGCCACATACATCATTTTCTTGCATGGTCAAAGTTCATTTGAGTTCTGCTTAATTTTTACATTGATTGCTCAATTTATATATGGTCTAACCTGGTAAAGTCTTATTTTTTTAGCTACTGAGACCATACTTATGTCTAAGAGTGGATCTCTACGTCAGTGTGTCTTTTGTGTTGTTTTCCAAAAAACAAAGTATTGTAATGATATTCCTGGCTACTCTAGCTACTGTTATGTCCCATTTATGTCCTAGAGAGGAAGGGCTAGAGCAGGGTCAGGATGTAGAAGGCAGGTCACAAACTTGGTATGTTACCCTATGCACCACACTCCCTTATTACAATTCAAGGTCTTGTTAAAGGTAGCTGAAACTAAAGAATTTAAGAGGTAATGCATTCTTAACCACTTCTGGTAATATAAAAAAAAAACTAAATAAATTAAATGATCTGTTATAACCTAGTTATTTATGGGAACAATTACTTAGCACACCTCAGCCACAGGCTTAACTGACTACAACTATATGCTCTCCAATTTTCACTCTTAATTTTTGACTCTTAATTGGACCACCTGCCTACAGACATCAACAATTTAGAAACCATTAAAAGCTTCAAAGATGCACTTAACATCCTTTACTATGTGGAACTGCTACATGGCAACGCTTATATAATTTACCAATCCATATCCCGAATAATAAAGTAAATTTAATAAACTTCTCTCAGCCTCTTAATGCAGCATCTAATGCAAAAATATTTCATGTGTATATAGATGTTTATGTATTATACCTATGATTACACTGTATTTTATATACATTTTAGCTTGTATTTTGTATATATTTTTTCCTCAATTCACTCTGACTGTATATTTTAATGTTACCCTGTCTGCATTCAGTTTTACTGTGTTCAGAATTTTGCTATGTACTCAGTTTGTATGTAGCATTGTTGATTGAAAAACTGTTATGTATTTTACGCTCATTAAGTTTAAGTTATGGCTGTAAGGGTTAAAAGACCAGCCCACTCACTTGGTGAAAAAATAGTAAATAAATAGAAATAAATTATTATTTAAACCATTATGACAGTCTTTTCTATGGAGTTATGATTGAAAACCTGCACAACTATAAAAGGTACATGATAAAATTATCTATAGTTTAGCTTGTGTTTTGTTTTGGTAGGGATGTTTCTAAATATCAGATAATTATTGAACCTTTATTAATTAGATTTCCATAAATATGGCATGACTGTTTTGTAATAAAACTTTTTTTGATAAAAAATAAATGAGATATTCTTCATTTTCTCCCCATAGCATTTTTTCCTGGGCTGCTGCTGAAAATTGTCTTCGTTCCAAGTCAGCCTTTCCCAATAAACAAATGTTAAACAAATAAATAAAATAAAATTTTGTTGCATTGCTGTTATATTGTACCCACCTACAGAGAAAGAGGAAGTTATAAATAAAGGACATGAAATAACTATGTATATTTTTACAATAACTATTCAATACAGTATGATTTCAATTTGAAATTGTAGCTCTGTAATCTGTTTTTGTATATCGAAAAAACCCATCACCCCTTAGTGCACCATATACGCTCAAGATTTGATTACTAATCACAGGTCAGTGAACATGTCTGCCTTCCTTTTGAAATATGGACTAGTCAGAGACTATGGGCCGGATTCACAAAGGCTTGCACAGAGTCTAAGAGTAGAGTAAGACTCCATGCAGCCAACATGTCTGCCAAGCGATCCAGGAACAGCCAGCAGGGGCATGTAAGAGAGCTCCTAAAACTCCTCTTACACAGACAGGGCTAGGCTATGCAAATTACTTCATTTGCTGCTGAAAGTTATGCAAATGAGTTAAATTTGCAATCCAGGAAACCCTAACCTGTCTGAGTAAGAGTAGTGTTATTTGCAGAAATGTACTTCATTGTCAACTGAGTACTGTTCTGCAAATAGCAAAACGGAGCCATAACAGCTCCAAATAAAGGATGCATCCAGTTGAGATAGCTTGCCAATGGCCAAATATGTGGCCATTGGCAATTCTACCCGTTGCAAAAAAAAAAAAAATTAATAATTTTTTTTACCTCGATATCCAAAGTTTAAGCATAGCACAACATCGCGCAAAAGTGCTGCACTGTAAAAAACAAAAAAAAAAAAGCCAAAAATAGACATTTTATTATAAATATACATCTGTCATGCAAGTCAATGGCAGGCTGAAGACAACATGGCTACTGAGTAGAGGTTGCTAAGGGGGTAAGCTCAGTCTAAGAGATGTAACCAAGCATTAGTAGGCAATCCTATGCAAATGAGGGTAAGGATAGTGAATTCCAATTTCACATGGCATATGAGCAAAGTCCATGGAGTGTAAGAGTAGGATAAGGGGAGTATCAGAGTAGAAGATAGGTCTCATCATGAGGGGGGTATGTATGAAAGAATGTAAGCTCATTGGAGCAGAGTGGCATGTGTTTGCTGTCAGGTACCCATCACTGGAAGAGGCGTGTCAAAAGGTATCCTAGCTAAAGGCAAGAAATTGAAGGTGTATGCCGTGGACAACACTAAAGTTTCTTGTAGAAGTTCCTGCAACATGTATACGCGCGTGTGCACGCCTGTAAAACTGAGTAAGACTGTGTGTGCGCGTGTGTGCCTGTGTGCGCGCGTTTAAGCTGGAGTAAGCAAGTGTAAGGTTGTTGAAACCTGTGTAAGCGCGTTTGCACCTGTGTGCGTGCGTTTAAGCCGGAGTCAGCAAGTGTTAGGCCGTGTAAGCATGTGTGCGCGTGTGTGAGCTGGTGTCCACATGTTTGCAGTTGTTTGTGTGGTGCTTCCCCCAGTGGAAACAGAAAGGGAAAAGGAAGCACAACAAATAGTAGGAAGTTAACCAAGGAGAAGTAGCAGAGCTAGCAGGTGAAAACAATCAGAATCAGCCAATTACACAGGCAGTACACTAGCCCAGCCCAGCCCAGCACTTAAAGCTCTGCAAACAGCTTTCCACTATATTTTTCTGATAGACACTGCAACACTGCAGTAAGCTAATAGAAGTGAAAACTGAAAAAGCTTTACTGAGACAAAGAAATGTTAGGGGCTGCCATTGCTGGTTTAAGGTGACATATGCAACATGCTGAGGGTGGTGACAATGCAAATCCTGCTGAACAACACACAGTGAGGAGATGGAGAAGAGTGTACAGGCCCAGGGTAACCTACCAGGGGCTACATGAGCTGGAGATAGTGGAGCGCTATAGGGTGGACAGAGACCTCATGCAGCAAATTGTTGAGCTGTGCAGGCCACAACTCACACACAGAACCAACAGAGGGGAACCCATCCCAGTGGAAACCAAGGTATGTGTTGGCCTAAGAATACTAGCAACAGGTACCTTCCAGAGACCAACTGGTGATATGATGGGGATTTCACAGGCATCAGCATCCAGGGTACTGCACCAGTTCCTGAATGCCATGTCAGCACATGTCGGTGATCATGTATATTTCCCCAATTCCCATGAGGTATTGGCCAGCAATATGCATCTTTTCCAGCAAATAGCGGAGTACCCTGAGGTAGTGGGTGCAATAGACTGCACACACATACACATCAAAGCACCATCTGGTGAGCGGGGTAGGGTCTACTTTAACCACAAGGGTTTCCCCTCCATCAACTGCCAGGTCGTGTGTTATGCCCAGGGCATAATAATGAATGTGTGTGCTGGCTGCCCTGGAAGCTACCATGATTCCCATATCTGGCATCTGACACAGCTGTACCAGACATTTGACAATGGGGACATCCCTGATGGTCACCTAGTGGGGGATGGTGGATATGCAGTGGAGCCGTGGCTGATGACACCCATCAGAAATGCACACACACCTGAACAGGAACGCCATAATGAGGCACACGTACAAACACGAAATGTAATCGAGCGTGTGTTTGGGCTGCTCAAGTCATGGTTCTGGTGCCTGGACACATCTGGTGGACCCTTGCAGTACTCACCAACTACATGTACCCAAATAGTCATGGTATGTGCTATGCTACATAATATGATCCTGTGAAAACAGCTGCAGCAGGAGCAGCATAGGGCTGGGCCAAACAGCCCCCCACCATTGCCAAGGCCATCGCAGGCAGAGCGTGACTCAGAGGAGGAACAACCTGTGCCTGCCCCAGTAGGCAGAAGGAGGTGTGCCTAGTATACTTTGGCCTTGGCAAAGAGGCAATGCATAGCATATACACTGGCTCAGTAGGAACTCTGGAAATGATACCTCTCTCTGATTCGCACATATAGTAAAAGGGATGACTAACTTGACACTGCCTGTTTTCAAACATGTATAGGGAGTGTAATATGTGCATCCAACATAGGCAGCCCTGCAGCACCACCTGAGGCATGATTGCCATGTGTTAAGCAATATAAAGCAGTGCTAAACAGCTTTTACCACTATTTAGTATATGTAAACAAAATTGCACACACTAAGTAGCACAACTTTGGGCAATGTTGAGCAATATTGGGCAGCGTTCAGCAATGTTGGTTAACGTTGACCAATGCTGTGCAAGTTTGGTCAAAGTTGGGCATAGTTTAGCAAAAGCAGGTAAACATGGTCATATTTGCTTTACTGTTCCTTAAACAGTCTGGTCTGCCCAGTATGAAAATATGAAGCAGTGACAGCCCTTGAACCCAGTATACTGTGCACTATAGTCACAGTACTGAACCACTAAACCATGACAGTATTTCATTGGTCAGCCTGTATGAATAAATGTTGATAAGTCTATGCAAAGTATCTCATGGAAACCCCGAAGGCACAGCATAATCCCTGTAGAGGTATGACACAAAGGTGAGCCCTGCAGTAAAAACACAACTCTATTTACAACACACATATAGTATAAATGTTAATATTGGGTGTGTTCACACATGTCAACAAATGTAGTGGACTTCACACAGCAACATACTGAAAGTTCACACTGGGCATGCTCACACACTTCAATAAATGAGGCAAATGTCAGGCAACAACATACTGAAAGGCCAAACTGGGCATGCTCACACACTTAGGCCATGTCTGAGTACAGCAGTAGGCCACACATATCAGGCAGTTGCATGTGTTAACCCAGGAACCTCTTACAATTCACCAATCCTGACTTGTGCACACAGTGATATGACAACAGACACATATATAATATATTGGAACCCTGTCATAATCAAATATGTACTACAGATATTTAGGTTGTTCATAGAAAGTTGAAAAGCAAAGAAAAAAAAAACAAAATCAGTATCATCAATAAACAATGTGCACTGCAAATACTATCCAATCCAGGTCATGGAAAGATTATCTGCGAAGGAGCCCATACAGAACCATGACACTTCCTTCAGCTATGTCATAAATAGCAATGTACACTCATATATGTCCTGAGTCAGGGCCAACTGTAAATGACTGACAATGCCAACATCCTGTCAGACAGGCCCATACATACATACCCACCTCCCAGTGACAAAAGGCCCTATCATCATACCAGGAGATATCACATATAGAATGGGTAAACAGCTCCTTCCAAAGCTGAAAACATGGCATCAATTGTATTACATTGTGCCCCTATATGTGTCATAAGTGAAGTGCAGAGCAAACAGACCCTGCACCTGAACAGTCTGTTGAGCCTCACCCTCTCTACAGGATATGAAACTGTTGAATGGGTTACAGCAACATATGGCACACTACACAAGTGTCGGTGCACAACAGACCATGGGAACTATAGTCTTATAAGCCAATGAAGTCTGATCTGCAAGGCCATGGAGTCCATCATGATTGAAGTCAGAAACAGAGCTATTGGAAGCCTATAAACACACAACCCTACCAACTTTGGACTGTTCATGGGCAGATCATGTTTCCAAAACCTGCTAGACTGTTTGCAAGGCAGCCACCCAGGACATACATCAATGAAATGAGCTACACACGTCCCACATACACTTTGACTAGGCCTTTTCCAACATCCCAGACACATGTCGTATCCACAAAATCAGCAATCTGTGCATAAATATGTATTGTCATCGGATGGATTGGCAACTGGGCCAGAGATAGATCACACAAGGTAAGAATTGTGGAGTCCTGTTCAAGCTGGTAACACCTGCTGTCCCCCATGTCTGAGTCCTGGGATTGCATAGAACTAAGTGCACACACATTACCATGTCTAGTCTGATGATGTCAGCATCCCACAAATATAGCAGTGGAAATGAAAACTCCCAGTAAAGCATATAGTGTGTCATGTTAATGCGTATCTCTCCAGTATCATAGCATAGGTCGGTATGGGTTTGAATACTGCAATTACTGTGTGCATGTGTGTGTGTGTGTGTGTGTGCAGGTGCGTGTCTGTGTGATTTCTCTTTGAGAGTATTGCCCTTTTGGAGACTAGGCAAACACCTTAAAAGTGGTATATTCCTGTTTGGCAAGTCTGATGATGTCAGCATCCTACAAATATAGCAGTGGAAATGAAAGCTCACTGTAAAGTATATAACGTGTTGTGTTAATGCTTGTCTTCTAATATCATAGCATAATTAGGTAGGGGTTTGAATCCTGCAAATGCAGGGTGTGTGTATGTTTCTGTATGATTTACTTTGAGAGTATTGCCCTTTTTGGAGACTAGGAAAACAACTTAAAATTGTTACATTCCTGTTTGGCAAGTCTGATGATGTCAGCATCCTACAAATATAGCAGTGGAAATGAAAACTCCTACTAAAGCATATAGTGCATCGTGTTAATGCTTATCTGTCTAGTATCATAACATAGTTAGGTAGGGGTGTGAATCCTGCAATTGCTGAGTGTGTGAGGTGGGCTGTGTATGTTTCTGTGTGATTTCCTTTGAGAGTATTGCCCTTTTTGGAGACTAGGAAAACACCTTAAAAGTGTTACATTCCTGTTTGGCAAGTCTGATGATGTCAGCATCCTACAAATATAGCAGTGGAAATGAAAGCTCCCAGTAAAGCATATAGCGCGTTGTGTTAATGTGTATCTCTCTAGTATCATAACATAATTAGGTAGGGGGTTGAATCCTGCAGTTGCTGAGTGTGTGTTTGGGGGTTGTGTAAGTTTCTGTGTGTGTGCCGTACGAGTTAGGTTCTGAGTGTAGAGTGAAAGAAGTGAATGCTAACCAAGGGTTGCCTAACCCAACATTGAAACAAACGATATTTGCATTTGGTAATAAGCTTACGGAAATTAAGAATTTACAAGTTGACAACATGTATTTAAGGAAATGTTTAGACAGTAATATTGTTCCGATGGGTCTTAGATTTTTCAAACAACCCATTGGGGTTGATTTGAATGCAGACAATATGAATAAATGTAATAAGCTTTTTGACAACTTTGGGAAACAATTTATGGAATTTATTTTAAATTGTAATGACCACAAACTCAGTGGTTTACTAAAAGAGGCAGAAGAGTTGAGTGAAACAATCACTAATGACTTGGTGTTCCCTCAATGGGATAAACTGTTTTTTAAACAATTTGAATATGCTGAAAAGAATGGGAAAAGAAGTTTTGATAGAAAATCTAAGAAATTTCTTAGAGACCTGAAACAGTATGAAAATGGTAATGTTTATAGATGGTTTAAGGATGGTTTCAGTAATAACAGTGGCAATCATACTTACAATGCAAGGGATGGTTTTAATAAGAACAATTTTATTGAAGGCAAAGATTTTTTATCCGTAGGGGGGAGGGGGTACAACAGATGGGACGAAGTAGACAAGAATCAGAGAGGCAGGAAACATTGGAACTATTAGAAGATGGTAACAACGGATGTGGTGGAATTGATTCCTTGGTGACAGATACATTATCCAACAACATAGTTAATGTAGTAGGAGATCTTAAGTTGTTCAATTATACATCTTTACCGGTCACTAGAGAACATATCTCTTTGTTTTCCAAGGGTATGAAATTCATTCCCAACCAATGTTTTGATTTGGTGGACACTCTTGTTGAAATTAAGCTTTTTTTGAGGAAACTAAATCTAGGTGTATTTTTTCGTGACAGTTCCACCACCTGTAGGAATAATGATTCCCTTAAAAAAAGAAGTACCTTTACCCCACCAATGCACTACACATTGACATCCTTTGAAAATGTTGTTAGTAAAGAAGTATACACACTTCTCAACTCAGTGAAAGGAGACAGAATCCAAGGAACTTACAGTAGTGAGGTAGAAAAGACTATTGACAGTTTGTGTGACAACAATATCAGGATAATGTCTGCTGACAAGGGTGGTGGGATTGTTTTATACGATCAAAATACTTACACAGAAAACATTTTTGACATCCTCAACAATTTGGAACAATATGAAGAATCATCCCTTAATCAAGTCAACATAGCTCACCACAGAATTGATTTATATCTCGAAGAGTTTCTGTTGGATGGGAGAATAGATGAAGATCTTTACAAATTTTTAAAAGTTGATTTTCATGATTAGCCACTATTTTCGGAATACCCAAAGTACATAAAGACACAGTCGACCCCCCTTTTAGACCTATCATTTCGGGGAGTCACAGTAAGACTTTTCCCTATGGTAGAGTGGTGGACAGTTGGCTCAAACACATCCCAGCCAATACCCACCACATTATGAAAGATTCATGGGAATTTTTGGGCATTTTCAATCAAGATCTGTGGAGCCCAAATATGGTTTTTGTCACTGTAGACATTAAAGATCTTTTCTCGTGTAT
Source organism: Protopterus annectens (assembly GCF_019279795.1). Classification (NCBI taxonomy): domain Eukaryota; kingdom Metazoa; phylum Chordata; order Ceratodontiformes; family Protopteridae; genus Protopterus; species Protopterus annectens. The sequence goes on along the minus strand of NC_056738.1, from coordinate 292,871,231 downwards.
ACCTAGAACTGAGGGTATTGAGAGATTTACCAACTGTGTATCAAAACATAGTGGCTACTGTTGGGATAAAATTCAACTTCTTATTGAATTTACTGAAATAGTACTTGACAACAATTTCATCTATTACGGAGGTGAATACTATCGACAGACTTCAGGGGTAGCAATGGGGGCTTCTTGTGCCCCCATTTATGCCAATCTGGTCTTATTGGACTGGGAAGAGGAATTCGTTCTTAGTTCGGACTGGATGAAATGGATTGGATGCTATGTACGATACCTAGATGACTTATTCATTTTGTGGAAGGGGGATGATACACAGTTACAAAGTTTTATAGAATATATAAACAACACCACCACATATTTGAAATTTGTGTATCAAAGTAATACAACAGGTATTAATTATCTGGATGTCTATATATTTAATGATGGTTCTACTTTCCAGTCACAGATTTACAGAAAAGAAACATTCAGCAATGGGTACCTAGATTTTAGAAGTACACATCCCTACAGTCAAAAACGTAATATATTAAAAGGGCAGTGTATCCGAGCTGCAAGAATGACCTCCACTGAGACAAAGATGAGGCAAGAAATTGAATATATAGGTGGTTTATTCAGGAAAAGAGGTTATCCTGATCATTTAATTAGTGACGTGACTGGTTATGTAATACAAGAATGGGGCAAAAAATATTTGCCACTATTAGGTAAAGGTAATAGTTTGAATTTTTCAAAAAAGACTCCAAACAAAGAGATAAATTTACAATACTCTAAATCATGTGTTTTAAGATATGGACAACATGTTGACAAGGTGAAAGATATAATTAGAAAAAACTGGAATATTATTTCCAGTGACGAGGGCATTAAGGAATATATTAATGACAAGCCTACTTTCGTACACAAAACTGGATGCAACATGAAAAAGATTATCGAGTTCAAATCTAATAGACAGAACATTAGAAGGTTGGGCTCCAACAAGGGCACCCAAAAATGTGGATGTTACTTTAATGTCCTTTTATTTTTGAAGGTGCCAAGTGTACGTTAAGAAATGTCAATAGGAATACTGTATGGTTTGCGAATGGGAACTGTCTGTCAAGTCACGTGATATACTTAGCTATGTGTAACACATGTGCTTGTTTCTATGTTGGGAAGACTGACAGACAGTTAAAGAATAGAATATACGACCACCAGTATTGTATTAGGAAGAAGGATGACAATAATGCCCTCTCTCGTCATATAGTTGGTAATGACATAAGTCACAATTTTCACTTTGCCATTCTCGAAAAGGTGAATCTCAACCACAGAGGTGGTGACATTAAGAAAATTGTGGGGGAAAGAGAGATAAAATGGCAACTAAAATTGAATGCAGCATGCTTTCCTGGTTTAAATGAAATGATTTCAACAAAACCACTTGTTAAATATTGAAAGGTTTTTAACATTTCAAATATTGGAATTTTGTTTCATTTTAAGTATAGTTGAATGGGTGTTCACTTACAACATTTACAATACTTACAGTATTTTTACTTATTTACTCAAATATTTAATATATTTATATGACTACTGGAACTAAATGTATATTTTCTCGAATTATTACAGGTTGGTCTCTAAAGATGTACTGCGTTCAATACGCTGGAAGAGCATGTTATTTACTTCATCTGCATATGTACAAAACCTGGTTGTTTGATTTTTTATATTCTTGTAGTTGTTACCTTAAACAATGTTGTACAATTATTCAATTTGTGAATGATTTTGGCGGGTTTTTAAGTATTTAGTGTGTGCCATGAACACTTTACATTTGTTCTGATGAAGCGTATGGAGATACGTGGAAAGCTTAACCAGGATTGGCACTATTTGTGTTTCTCATTGCTACAATAAAGCTGTGTTACAGAAAGGAGTTTGGTGGATCGTGGTTTGTCCTGGGGATTTTGGTTTCTTTTTGTTTCAGTGACCACTGGTTACTGGTATAGTATAGTACCGGACAGATCCAAATGCTACTGAGTTTCCTACATCTGTGTGTCAGTTGTCAAGATATCATCTAACAAATGGTTATAGTCAAGCTGTTGAGGTTGTGTACACTACCAGAATGCAAACCAATGACAGACAGTAACAGTATCACCCACAGCATAGTGTCAAATCATGTCATACACACATGTGTACCCCAGTTAAAACATATGTGTATTAAAATGCATACTGGCCACCAATGGAAACAATGAAGTCTTGACACTGTGTAATACAGGGCATGTCACCCTTGCCATGTGTCCACTATGCACGTACATGCAGACAGTGCACCTCAACCATGTTCAGAAATGTACACCTGCAAATCTGTACTGCACACATCACAAATGTACTGTCCACTCACCAACACATGCTGCCAAAACTACACACATCAGCCAAGTGGCACATGGGCGGATAATAAATTTTTGGAATTAACACTGTTGTAAACAATACTACATTGATAATCATAGCTCTAATGCATCATGCCTGCTCAGATATACCTATAGGGATATCATTACACTGTACTGTTGACAACATGCTAACATTGCTACACTGCTATAAAGTCATCCTGTGCATCAGCACCATGTTAGCCTGTTCCTGCATCAATGTTACAGATGGCAGGAGGTGGCACAGTTTCATCATATGCACAGGGTGTGTTGTTGGTTTGCCAGAGCCTGACATTGACCCATCCAATCAACATGTATGTGTGTGTGTGTGAGGGACAACAATACAGCATGGGTCAATGTTGATGTAATGTGTGTGTGTGTTAGCCCTAGGTGTTTGGATTATGTGTGTATGTCTGCATGCACACAGTTCCACCATGTGGCTGCTATATACGGGAGGTTGTGGGACAGCCACAGACTATACCTGCCAGGCTGTACAGATCACCATCTCTGGCCACGGACACAGTACCTGTGCCTGGTAGGGGTGCATTTGACAATATCGGGTACTAAGCCAGACTGGGTACTTTCATCAGAGGCAGATGGATGTTGACTGGACCCATGTCCCTGCTGGGACTGGCCAGAGCCACGTGCACGTGGTCTTCTATAATGGTCTATTGACAGCCCTGCTCCAACATTGCTGGGGCTGGTACTGCCACTACGGGAGCGGCTGTGACTTGTGTGTCATCCACGATGACTGCCAGCTGATAATGTTGCTGGCATACGTCCACGTCGACGTCTCGGCCATCCTGCATTGTCCTGGCACATGGACATGACATTGCGGAGGGCATCTAATGCTCCCCCCAATGTCTATCAATGACCTCGGTGTAGTGACGCACTGCACCGGCAAGGTCATGGATACTGTCATTAATAGCGGTGTTATGGGCCCTCTGCACCCTCAGTCCCTGTTTGGTGTACCAGTCCATACGGCCCTGTGCCTGCATTACAGCCCGGAACATACCTGAGGTTGTAAGACCTGTGGGGGCACGTCTGCCAGGGGCATTATGACCAGCAGTGCTCCCATGAGAACCCCTTGACATCTGCCTATGTGGTACCATTCCAGGAATCTGGGTATGGCTGCTGTGAGGGGTTGCATGTACCATAGATACCACACTATCCTGGTCAATGTCTACTGTATGCTGTCCCTCAGCTAAGGCCATTGGTGATGAGGGATGTATTGGCAGTATGAATGTGCACATAGATGCTGTGGAAAGATGTGTACTGTCGATTGGCGGAACAACAAGAGACCCTGTCAAACCTGCCTGTGGCACAACACATGTTTCATCATCTCCACTATTTGTGGCAGTGTCTTCAGGTTCTATGCTGCACTCAACCAACACAACCTCAGCACCTGTGAGAGGGAGACAGGAAACACACTTTACAATATGTACATGATGTTAGCACACATGCACACGTGCACACATAAACACATGCACACATGCACACATGAACACATGAACACATGAATACATGCACACATGCACACATGCACACATGAACACATGCACACATCAACACATGCACACATGCACACTGCACACATGAACACACACACACACACACACACACACACACACACACACACACACACACACACACACACACACACACACACACACACACACACCAACAGCAATCCAGAACATACCCATTAGTGGTTGATGGTGGAGTACAGTATCACAAGCCAAAGAGTCCTATCACACATGTGAGCATGCAAGATCTGTGTTGCTCAACAGCATGCAGTGTGAGTGTAGAGAGTCCTTGTTAATAACAGTATGCATGTGTTTGATGCATGTGTGTTGTTCAATGATTGGCCTCACCCTGGAACACAATGTGCACATGGGCACTACATTGCAGTGCAAGTATTAAATGCTTTTCAGTGTCCTGTGCACCATCACTCACAGGTATACACACCATGGCTGGATGCACACAACTGTCAGGTGTATAGCAATGAATGCTATGTGTTGTACTGTAGTTATTGTAACGGGATGAAGTGTAGTACCATGAGCCATCATCAGGCAGCATCATGTGGTCACTCAAGGCCACTAATCTGTGCCACACTGGCAACTATCTTGCTGTACTTGAACTGCAGCACTGTGGCTACATTAACCATTTCACAGGCAGTTGTTACATGGGTATGCAAGGTGTTCAATAGAGAGCATTGCCTAACATTAATGTCTTGTTTGTTGAAGAGTTTTGCACCACCCCATGGTAGGCCTCTACCCCTCAGGTATAGTATGTGTGCTGTGTGGATGACATTTGGGATACTGGAGTCTGACCTTACAGCAGGTGTCTACATATGCCATGTGTATCATATTAACATGTACTGCTATAACAAGGTGGTGTATGTTGTGTGCATGTGTATTGACTCTGCCTATACAATGTCCACTACAGTGTACCACAATTGTTTGGGATGCTCTGTGTATAGCATGTGTTTGAGGCAGCCACTCATGCTACTGGGATTTGCATAGTCCCACAGAAAATTTGCACTGATGATGATGATGATGTCATACCAGAGGGGCGTACAAGCATATGAGACAGTTTGTCAGTGTCAACAACTGTGGCATTGCTGCTGTGACTTTGCAATTTTACAGTAGTACAATGGTTGACAGTCACAGGCATACAGATTATGTTCCAAATTATCAGTATTGCACAACACCAGGCTCTACATCTTCCAAATACACAGTACACATCTGACATATGCATGTTCTAACAACCGAGCTAACAGTAGTCTACAGATATGGCATGTTACCTGCATGCTCCGAGTCAACTTGCTGGGTGACTCCGGCCTCCATGGTGACACATGTTTGTTGTAGTGGTTGGCCAGGAGCCACCATGCTGAGGAGCAGCTCTTCCACTCTGGTGAGGGGCGGATGTGATGCTGCACCACCACCTGTGGCAAGCTGTTGTCTACAGACATCGAAGGCATGCTGCCGGACATGTCTAATTAAATCACTGCAGTGATGGCGTACCTGCTCATAAGTCCGGTTATGCATGCCTACATCATTATCCTGATGGACAACATCTTGCCACAGTGCAGTGCGCTCATGCTGGTCCTGACTGGTTCTGGAGAACAGCAGGGTGTGATGTTGTACTAGGGTGGATATTATGATTTCCTCCTCTTCAGGGGAATATGCAGGGTTGCGATGATGAGACATGTCCCTGGAAGAAAATAAAACAATTATTGTGAGAAAGTCTTGTGGCACACTTAACATTCTAAAGTACAGATATCAATGAAATGCCATATATAGCAACCTATTGGCTGTCAGTAGATACACAATTTTAATACCACACTTCAGTGCTCAGCCCACAACTGCCTGACAGTGCCTGGCACGTTCTATATATTAAACCATGTTCTGCACAGCAACAAAGTGAAACCAGTATGTAAGACTATACAACAGCACATGGCACACTATATGTGACACAATGCACCACCTAGCCACAGGAGGTATATATGAAGCTAATGCATACAGAAATTTGTCATCCATTGATATGATTGTAAAGTGCAGTTACAGTACTACCAGTACACCACACTACTTGTTGATAGCAAACCCGTAAGTAACATATGTGCACATTCATCAATATAGGTGGCATACTGCTGTACTACACTATACATGTTGCTAGATATACACTTATATCCTGTAACACACATACAACTGAGGCCATGCTACAAGCATACCCACACACACATCAGACATACCTACAAGACACAAAGGTATGGCAACCCAGATGAGCTTTACCTGTGTACCATACAGTACTGTGTGTCAGCACTTACAACACCTTATGCCTGAGGTATGTAATGTGTGAGGACTACAGGTAACAAAACAGTGTTTCCAAGCAATGTGGATATACACCATACTGTGCTGTTTAGGCCTACAGCTTCAGGTAGTTCATACGGGATTTGCATTCACTAGTGTTAACAATCAATGTGCATACATGTACTGCTTTAGCCTACAATGACAGACTCCAGTCAACACCATGGGACTATGTCACGCCATATACCATACAGCTTTTGCTGCCAAGCAATAGCATACATATCTTTTTCAGGGATCAGAGCTAGAACACTACATACCATGATATAAACATTTTCCCACTAGGCTATCACACATATACACAACATTGACACTTTCACCTACATATTCACCATCACACTCAGTCAACCTCACATAGCAATTAATGCAACATGTACATGTGTGTGTGTATCAGGTCATAGGTAGCTCATAGGCTATTAGGCATAGGGCCTATAGAAGCCTAGCCATACGGTACCCTGCCCTTCAACACCCATGTAATTTAAGTTCATGTGCCCCTGTCATGATGAGCCACAGAGGTGATTCCCAGGTTGTATTTCCTATCTCACATCCATTCATCATGATTATTCATGACGACTGCTAATGAGGACCTTTCTTTGCTATTGATAGGAAGTTAGTTCCAGGGTATGGTATGTGTCTGAGATGAGAATGTACCACTCCAGCATGTTCTGCTTTTTGACGTTACAAGGTTTAGATCAGTACAGTGTGTAGCTTGTAGGGATTTTGATGTGTTGACATGGAGCATGTCCAATACCTGTGGGTTTGGCATAGCTTTGTATGTTAGGCAGAGGTTGGCTCTGGGTGGGCGGTATGTGACACAGTGTAGCAGTGGTTTTGGAAGACAATCTGCATAGGGCATCTGTCTGAGTCTGGTAATACTCTTTCTGGTGTTTGTGCCTGGCGTCTACAGTTGCTGTAGATGTCTTCTGCGGTACATACCAAAAGGCTCATTGTACTCTATGATGAGTTTTATGACTGATGAGTAGAGTGGAACACTGACCTCTTATTCCATGGATGACACACCTTTTGTGATGACGTGGGCTGTACACAGTTTACATAACTAGTGTGGCACTGTGATTATCAAAAGGGACACTACTGTCCACCTGTGTCCCATGGTCTCTTATCACACTTTTGGTGTTGAGTAGACTACCACCTATGTGGTAGTTCATGGGTACAGGGTTTTTAACAAAAGGGATGGCAATACATTTACAACATTGAGCTTGAGCGTACATATAAACATCCATTGGTGTACATATAGATTTACATGTAGGCACATATACAGTCCACCTTTCATGGTGGGAATATCAATTATGCAAGGGTTGAGGGAGATACAGTTATGTAATAATTTTGCACAGTCTTGTGCAGAATGCATTGAGGGTATTCTCAGGCCATGTATCTGTAGCAGGACTCCCTGTCTGGAAGACTATAAACTTAGCAAATCATGCCCACAGAGTTTAAACACCACATGTCATATACCAGCACTGTATGCTGTCTTGTTTGCCACACACTACAACCTACATGAAAATATGCACATAACAACCTTCACCAACATATATATGCCCACCTTTCACAAATGGTTGCAGTATGTACCTTGCTCTATGCACATGTTAAGATGCTAATATATCTGACATATAAATATCTCTACATATGTGTGTGCCATACACACACAAGGTACACACTATTGTACGTCTGTAGACCTCACGGATGACCTTTTGGGCCTTGCTACAACATGAACAGTTGTTACATGTGTGCATAACAGTAATATTACAGGGAGTATTTAAAGCTGCTAACGCTACATTACTATACTAGCCTGATACATCAGTTGCCAATGCTAAGCTACACATTATATGACTATCATGCATGTGTTACTCTGTCACATCCAGGTTTATATAGCTGTTTGCACTACTCCCCCAGACAGCCATTATACACAGTACTGTACAGAACATAGATGACATGATCAGATATTTGACATTAAATGCTGAGCTACATATGTCACAGTTATGTCCCACTGCACACAGCTACACACTAATTTGTCCATGGCAGTAGTCATGCATGGCATCAGTGCATACATACCTGCTGCTGCCACATATGCATGTTTCAAAGTATTTACAGTACTCTTCATAAACATCTACTACTTGCCGGTAATTACATATCTGTCACATACCTGTTTGTCACTTTCAGGTCCGTCTGTGTATGTTTTGACAAATTTTTTTTGGTGTTACTTAAGTAAAGATTGCTTCTACTTAATTCCTTTTGCTCATTAATTAATTTTTTACTTAATTAATATATTTGGTTGCTGATTCACTCAAGTATTTTTACTTAATTAAACTTTTGTGTTATTAAGTAATAACTAGTTTTTACTCATCCAGAAGTTCAGTGATGCTTTATCATGTGCAATGTAATGATCGCATGTGGGGATAGCAAGTACAGTCTGCTTTTATAGGTATCTGCACATGTGTATGTGATGACCTCTGCACCAGTTGGTGCCCAGCATTTGGTAAATGCATACAGCCTGCTGTGTGGTAATTGCAGTATTCACTGTCATAGCAACCCAATGCTATAAATTGCTAGATTTTGTAGGTGTAGCCCTTTCAGATTTCCAGAGTGGGGCCCATGCTTGTTTGCTGTGGACACTGTTTTTTAAGTCAGAAGGTTGGTATACTTCTTATATCTGAAGCTAGATGTGTAGACAGTGATGTACGTGTTGTACTCAGACCTGACTGTTGCCACTTCCAGTACAGAGCTATCAGTGTAGAGTTTAACTCACCCCTACAAATGCTTACACAAGATATATGTGAGTATGTAGTTTCTTTTCTACTTATTTAATTGACTGCCATACAAAAGTAGTTATTGAGAAGTATTCTTTTGACACACGAACTGTTTGTGGACTGTTATACTGTGCATATGATGTACTCACTTCTGCAGGGTTTGTGTATTTTTATTGTTGACATTAGCACAGGAGTCTCAGGTAAACTGGACAATTCCACTACTGAGCATGCCTACCTACATCCTTGGTTGACCCTAAACACACGTATATTTAAAATATGGGGGGGGATGCAGACATACAGAGACCATTATGTCTTATTGTGTGAGTGTTATCTTACTGGACTTAATGGATTGGTGTGTACCTGTTGGTTTATCAAGGCAGGTGGTCTGTCTGCATAGTTCCCAACTGTGAACCTATCCAGATGGTAGCCAAATGTTAGCCTGTTATTCTTTGTCTGTGCAACCCACATGTGTTTTCAACACTGGTACAATGGCATTGTTACAGTCACTTGCTACCAGTACATGGCTAGATCCTTTGGTATTTCTGTGTTGTACTCCTATATAAGGGTATGCTTGTGGAAGTCCACACAAAGCTATTTGTAGAGTGTGTAACAGCAGATGAGCTGATAAGCCTGTGTGTTTGTGTCTCTGTCAGGCCTATGAAACACTCTGATACATATTTGCTTGGAGTCAGGGGTAGGTAGTTAAAAGTGAGGTACACCTTCCAGCTAATAAAGACAGTAAATGTAGACTTGAGTGAAGCAGTGCATATGGATTAGTACTCCTTTTATGAAGTACAAGCGGTGTCTACTGTTATTATTGTGATTATTCATTGTGTAATACACCACCTCTCTGACTAACGTCAGTACTTTTCAGAGGGATTCAGAGGGACACAGCTAAAATATGTTTCACAATCAGGAAGTATGGCCTCTGCCCTAATCAGATATGCCAGTGTTTGTCCTGCTATGCTACTGTGTGGGGGTTGTAAAGTGCCTCAATAACATTATTTGCTGCTAGAATGGCTGCCTCTCTTATCACAATCATGTAATGCAATTCCACAACAATTGCTGGTAAAGATCCACAGAACAAGCTTTGTGTTATGGCCTTCCTATTTTTCCTTTACATTCACTCATTGTTTTGCATGATATATTTGTTTCAGCACCAAGTTATTGTATATCTGCTGTGGCTTAGTGGTACTTCATGCAGTTAAGTGTGTCCAAGGTCTGGGGTTCGCGACTGACAGACTGTTTTATTTTGCTGCTGAACAGAACAAGGGCCCTGACATACAGAGTGACTAAGGCACTTTTAAGCAGTTGTAAGCAGGTTTGCGTGAGTTTGAGAGACACTTAGCGATGCTAAGCTTAGCGCACACATGTGCACACTCGCTCAAACCCGCTAACTACTGCTTTAAAGTGCTTACTCCCGCTAACCCCCGTGCTCATTTCTTTGAAAGAAAAGAAAATGGGGAAATAAGAAAGTGGTGAAAAAGGGGGCACAAAGAGGGAAAGACAGTGGGGAAACCAGCTCGGGATGTGCAGGACGGGTATAGGTTAGGTCCATAGTTGCCCATTTCTTTACCAGCAACAGCTGTGTATATGTTACAAATTTGGAGTGAAATTTGAAACCTTCAACCCCTGAGAGAGGGGTGAGGACATTAAAGTATGTTGTACTGCCAGTTTCTAATTATCAGTTTACATGTCCAGCGGACATGTGTACGAAATGGGCAGCTATATATGGGGCGTGATTTTTTTGTGGGAGGAGATTGCCCTTTTTTTTTTTTTTCAGGTGAGAGTGGAATGTGAGGTAGAGGAAGTAGGTATATTTGGGGAGGTAGGTTGGAGAGGTAAACAGACAAGACAAACAAGACGCATACAGGGGCAAAGTATGACACATGGGGTGGGTGAACACAATTGACCGGGGATGGATGTTTGGAAATTGCAAGCCCATGAGCCTACAGATGGTAACAGTGGGACTGAGATCCCCACCCATGGGCAGTCACCACTGCACCTTCACAGCCCCGAGGGTGGCTGTTCTGGGGGCTGCGTAGGAGGTCCAGGCTCACCCGTGAGTCACGCCACTCTCGCCTCAAGCTGGCGTAGGGGTTCAGCAACTACACACTGGATCTGCCTATGCACCACAACCAGGACCCTTCGGAGGGTAACAGGTGGTCCTTCTCTGCCCATGCTTGCAGGGGGGGATGAGCCCCATCCCCTGCAGTGCTTCCACCTGAAAGTGGCACAGGACCAACGGAGGAGGGGAGCCCGGTCTGGGCACCGGACCTGCTGGTGCCAGGTGCATTCGCCAGCTGAAGAGGGATAGGTGGGTCCACTGGGACCGGCCTTCCCATACGTTTTGTGATTAGGTGTGTTTAATTACAACGTAGACAACAGCATTCCAAATTAGTTGTAACAGCATGCAGTAATATTCCCATTAACCCAACACACCAAGGTTCCAACAGTTGAACAGCAAGCATAACACATGCATATATTGAATGACAGTGGACATTACAACAGCATGCAGGGATGATTGGTGGCAACAAGCCACCAAGATTGTGGTGTTAGAACAGGGCACATGCATCAAAGTGAATGCAGATATTTATAGAACAATAGGACATATGTCCCAACAAATGTTTTGAGATTAGACATACCCATTGAGGTGTGGAATTGCATCGTTTATTCACATAGAGTAGGGTGTAAAAAGAAACCTCCATTAACATCTTATAAGTACTTTTACTCTACACTACATTCCTATTGACTGCAGGTGTATATCCCCTACATATATTATTACACTAGGCAACATGCATTAGATTGTGTAATGGGTTTGGCTAGTTCATTATATAACTGACCTATATCTGACATACTAACTGTCCAAGATGCAGATGTTACTACTACATAGTTATATTTTATATTTATCTATGTACATATCTGGATGTGTTCACATGACATTTTCAGTTAAATTTCTACAGAACCCTACATTTCATGTAGCACACTCACATTTCTGGGGAACACCTTGACAAGCTACTCGTGTGCCAGATTTACCTATGCATGCCAGCCATTTACCAACTGTTGAGGACTATATATATGCTTCACAGCTACTGGCACTTCCTTCATCCACTTTATGTGGGACTGCACAACTGTGGGTTGACAGCACTTAATACAACGGTACTATTTATTTAATGCAAGGGTACAACAACATTTCAAAGTAAGTGACACAGACACACTCCAAGTATTATACCTTTATTAATTACATTAAACACTCTTTTCTACAGGCTCTCCCCTTTATTTGATATTACAGTGCAAATGGAAGACCTATTCAAGACATATTATACCTTTATTGATAGGTTACTACACTCTTTTTCAGGCTCGCTCACTTATTTTATATGACAGTACATGCAGAGATAGTATTCCAGACTTATTTTACCTTTATTAATGGGTTACTACACTCTATTTCTGGCTCTGACATGTTATATAACAGTACATGCAGAGAAATTATTCAGGGCATTTTATAGCTGTATTATTGGGCTACAACACTTTTTTCATGCTCTCTCACATATATTATATAACAATACATGCAGAATAATTTCTAACCTGTCTGGTGGTGCAGCCTTAGCAGCCTATCTGCATAGGCTTGCTGATTCGGAGCACGGACACCTGCAGCTGTGAAGTAAATGAAGGGATATTGAGACATACCTATCCATTATATAGACTATATTAGCATGTCTTACATACTGCATTCCATGACTACCTACTCAGTAGTGGGGCATCTTGCATATGACGGGCCTCCTGGATCCATTGGTTCAGTTGGTCCTGCTTCTGTCTCTTCAGGTCTGCATGGTGGTGACGGTCCTGCTCACCAGTACAAGGGATGCCTGTGGCACTGGTGGGATCATGAGCCAACTGGTTCCAAGCCTCTGCCTTATACTCTGTCCCTTGGAACTGGCCCTGCAGGAGTCGAGACTCATGACGATGGACAAGGAGCCAAACCATGTATTTTGACTCCTCCATACCCCAGCATTGCGCTCAAAAGCGAGTACCCTCTCCAGCACCAGACATTCTAACTGCAGATGGGAGCCACAATCAGTTATAGTGAGTATTCCCGCCTATGGAGCTTAAATATGCCGCATTTCCCGCACTTTTTTGTGATTGGCCATTTTTGAAAATTCTCGGCTGACTGCAGACCTGCTTAGCAATGGTTAATATACCATTTATAAGTATATGTATGTTAACAGTGGATGCCTATCCAAAGCTGTCATGGCTTAGTGGTTCAGTACTTTGATTATGGTGCACAGTGTCTCGGGTTCGAACCTTGTCATTGTTTTTTATTTTACTACTGTCCAGACAGGCTAGGGGGTGTGGCTGTGTTTAGGCAACTTTGCTCTACATTGCTCCACGTTGCTCCACGTTGCCCGACATTGCCCGACGTTGCTCCACATTGCCTTACAGTGCGCTGGTTAGTGCGGTGCGCAGCTACACGCAAACTTATTGTGCTGGGTAAAGCTCTGCTTAGCTGTGGGCAACTATATTGCACTGGGTAAAGTGCTGCTTAGCTGTGGGAAACTATATTGCGCTGGGTAAAGCCCTGCTTAGCTGTGGGCAACCAGATTGCGCTGGGTAAAGTGCTGCTTAGCTATGGGCATTTATATGTCAAGATCCTTCTTACATTTCTATATATACATTTTGTTCACTGATACATAGGCCATTTCTATGCTTTTTAGTAATATTTTAGTCATATATATGTCAGGAATTATTTCATATGCTAATTTAAAACATAAAATAGAGAGGGGAGTGGTGGGACTTGAACCGTGAATGCCTCCTCTTTGTGCGAAGGCTCTACCACTACGCTATTGCTATTTGGATTTATTTGCATAAACATTTGTTATTATGCTCTTCAATGTCGACATTGCTAACTCTAGCTAAGCTATGGGCACACCCGCGCAAACACGCGCAAATACAGGCAGCTATATCGGGAATTAGAAAAAAAAACATTTTACATTTTATAACTCTACTGAGGGTTTACAATGTGAGGGAGTGTAGTGTTGGGTATGTTGACATTTGAGTGGACTCGCTCATGTGTGTTGACATTTCACAATTCAGACACTTGCAGGGGTGTGGACCTTAGTACTGCTCGGCAGTCAGACACGCTCCCTGCCTTCCTGCACGGTCCGTGTTAGACTTGAAGTGGAGTCAGCATGCCCTCATGAATATGCATGGAACGCTGATGTCATACCGTTCAACTGCAGTTTCTGAGTAAGACTTATTTAGTCTTACACAGAGGTTTTGTGAATCCGGGGGATTATTTAAGTCTGCAATGGCAAAAAAAGTAGAAATGTATTTTGTTTTATCCAACGATATCTGTGCACATTTTCCACTGCTATCTGGTAGTATTCAGGTTGTGATTTCTTTCTAGTACCCTTTGCTTTCACTATTACTTTTCTTAATAATGTTAGTCAGTATATAACTTTACTCTTTCATGTCTTATATTACAGTGTTGAAATAAGTGAATTGGTATTCAGCTCATCCAGACTAGGAATATAATAATGATTATAATGTACCCACACAAGTAGGTTTACTAACCACAGACTTGCATGTACAACATACTTTACTGCCTGCTAATGCAGGATTATATTTTATTCTATAAGATGAGCGAAGAATGTTAAAGTTACTTTGTCATGCCTAATTTATGTGAAATGGATTACATATACCAATTTTCCTGTTTTGTTTTCTATGGAATTGCTGGTGCTAATGTTAAAATCCCAGATGGCCAGGTTCAAGTAAAATAACCCGAGTACTCTTGTCGTTCAGAGATTTATGATTTTCACGCACAATACATTTCTTCCCAGCAATTATCAAATGTTACCTGTACAGTGACCATTCTAAGGAAGAAACTGTTTTGTATGCAAAATATATGGAAGTCTGATAAGAAGATGACTCGCATCTAAAACTGTTGTTAAATTTTGACAAAATGTCTAAATGCATAGTAGCGTCAAACAAGTTCAGACAGACAGGGAAAAGTGCACACAGCCTATTATTGATTAAGAAGATCTTGTTTATGCATAACATGCTTTATTAAAGATGATGAGGCAGGTAAGAGAGCAGTGCAATGCATTATTTTTTGTTTGTTAGATATGGAAGGAATTGCTACTTTGAAATAGAAAGTGTTTCCATTCTAGTGGCAGAGAACAAAATCAGGATGACTTATCAGTGACCTTTCCTAATGAGGTTCATTGCATTATGGGCAGAATTGATTAAGAGATTGATTCATGTCAGAAATGCATATTGCTAAATGCAGCATTTAGTGACAGAAGACAAGAAGACTTACCTTTCCTTTATTAAAGAAACTGAAATACTGGGTTCTTAGACAGCTAGCAGTGAAATGAGCCAAGGGCATTCTGTACAATAAACACAAACAAGGAGTCCAGAATGGAATTCATCTCACATAGTTTTATTCAAGGTCTTATTTATTTTATTATTATTATTTTTGTCTCTCTTTCTACCTATTTAACAATCTTACTACCCACCTCTCTCTGTAACTATTAATCTATCTACTGATCTATTCAACAGTTATAAGCCTGACAACAATGCATAGCTACGGCCTGCAAAGATGAACCATACCTACAGTTAAGCAAAGACAGCAGGTATTACTAAGGTCTTTCTTAGAAAAGAATATCAAGAGTTTTTACTGCGGTAGGCAGGCACATGAGAAGATAATGAAGTAATCACTGACAACCTTCATTGATAGATCACATGCACTGAATTGCCTGAAGCTCTGATTATGATGTAGTAACTTGAGCAGCATTTTTAGAATGTCAGATTATGCTTTCCTCAAAGTCCGTTTAAAGATTTTGTTCTTTACATAGCTCAGGAGCATGACATTGTAGAGATGCATCTTATAATATGTGATATTACAGCTGTTCTTGAATACAGTTTATATGTACTACATTGGGATATAGATTTCAGCCATATAGTTTATATCATCAGGGTATTTACTTTGTAAGTTACCATAGGAAGGTTATACTGCTGCATTGACTGCATACTGCCATAGTGATAAAATACCATTTGCTAAACTGCTGCTAAACCATTGTGCACTTTTTATTAGAAAGGCAGTTTTCACAACAGTCATAACTGAATTGCAGTTAAAGGAAACTAAAAATCTAAATATGTCAGATGCAGTAATGAATGCCTTGTTTGTGTACATAAAATTATTTTAATGTTATAAAACATGAGTGCAACTGTAGAAGCTAATTTTACCTTCTTTTACAGATAATGGAATCATATTAATCAGTGATAAAAATAATGACTGCATATTTTGTATGACACAAACAACTGGCTGCAGCTATACCTAAAAAGCTCTGGTGTTCTATAAATAGCTCTTCTGGAGGTTTCTGTTAAAGTACGTCGCTCTATGTGTGTGTGTGTATATATATATATATATATATATATATATATATATATATATATATATATATATATATATATTATGTTTTAGATTTACTGTTTTGATTTCTTGCATATCTGTTGTTGGATATCTGAAGGCAAGAAAACCATTTCCCTTTGGTACAATCAGTACTGATAAGTAAAGCTGTCAAAGGGCAAGTTCTTGCATGTACACAAGGCATGTTTTATTTTACAGCATGCAGATTAGCCTACAACACTGATATTTGCAGGTTTAGCTGGTTCCATGGCAACATAAAAATATTACCTGAATAGTTTGTTGTGTGACTTTTAATGAGTCAATATATCTAATTCAGATGTGCCTTATTCTTGTCTCACTAGTTTCAAGTTTTTCTGCTATTCTTGTTATTGTAAACATTGATTATTTATATTCTGAAGCCAGAGATACTTAAATACTGATCATGCTTGTATACGGTTTTACAGCATTGTCATATGTTGCTATATCTTTAATATGGCAGGGACAGATTTGTGCTGTGTAATCTTGGCATGTGAACACTTTGTCACTATAGTGTTGCTAACAGTGTCATTGTATTCCAGTCAATATATTTTAATCTGCCCTGACCAGTAAGTGCATTTGGTTCCCATTTCTTCTGAAAGACTCATGCGTGTTGCTACCCATGTATCTCTTCACCTGGACCTTGCATACACACACACACACACACACACACACACACACACACACACACACACACACACACACACACACACACACCCCTGCATATTCACATGCACAAATGCATATTTACATATTTACATATTTACACTTCTGTTTACTGTATTTCTGTCTTTTTAACCACTACTGTGATAGGAATATGATGAACTTTTACTGTCTTCAGGCTAATACTTGGATTTCTTTATGTTTCCTACCTTACTGTAATCCAAAATTGCATTAACAAATTTCCAATGTGCTGGCATGTGTATGCAACAGAATCTGCTGGTGCATGGTATATATGAAGAATATATCCAATGTATGCATTGGCAATGCAATGTTTGCCCACTGCTTGTTGGGGTATTCATGGTAGTAAGGCCATAATTACCAAACAAAGACAGCTAGAAGTAAAATGGCATTATCTTGGTACTCACATTTGGTTTATTCAGCTCTGGGGTAATCCACAAAGTATGTTGACATTTGTTGTTTCAATGTTATTATGTCAATTTTGTGGTTGTTGGCATAGCTAGTCATTCAACCAGCTGTTGTGTAGATCTATAAATATATATATATATATATATATATATATATATATATATATATATATGCGTGTGTATGTGTGTGGTGCACTCAGTGCTAGCAGTTTCATTAGCCACAGTGATCTGTATTTCATAGTAGTTACCAAAGTTTTTTTGGGAGGGTAAAATAATTTACCAATGGTATGTTGACTGGCTTACCGTGTGTGGTTACACTTCTCAATATAAAACAACTTCTCTTGTATTACATAGCTTTTGTATCTCTGTCTCCTTCTTCACATACTTATCTGAGACACCATTACATCTTTCCTTTGGCCTCAAGTTTGAAGTAGAAGCAATTAGCAACATTCAGTGTTATCTTTTCTGTCTTATACATTCAGTTTACTACATGGAAGGTAAACTGAGTGCATGTTACCAACAATGGTGTAACACATTTGCAGAAAGAAAAATATCTGTCTGCCATGGATTCACATAAATATACAATAGGGATTATCTGCCTCTATATATATATATATATATATATATATATATATATATATATATATATATATATATATATATATATATATATTTATGGACAAGAAAAGTGTCCCTACAGTCCACAAATTAACCAGACCATGAGAGTAATTAATATTGCCTACTACTAATGAAACAGCATGGGACTGCTCAAATCATGGTTAATCATAAGATCATAAGGATTTCAAGATACAGCCTTTACAAGATAAGAGGCAGAAAGATGAGGTAGGTGTTAACTGAGAAGAAAAGTGGGGGTGCAAAGTCTAGCATTTTTTCATAAGCTGTATGCAGATGATTGGCATTACAGGCAGACTCTGAGCTAGAACTTCAGCAAAGGATAGGTGAATGGAATGCAAAACTGAAGGCTCATGGGATGAAACTAAACACAGATAAGACAGTGGTAATGGAAGCAAACTGGGGAAATCAGAAGAAGCTGAGATTAGAGATAGAAGGGAAGACAGTTGAACAGGTAAACACCTTCAAGTATCTGGGTGGGGTGGTTGAGGAGAAGGGAAGTCTGAATGAAGAGGTCAAAGCTAGAATCAGAGGGGCTGCAGCCAATTGACATAGAGTGACAGGTGTAGAGAATGACAGAAGAATGCCAACAAAGCTGAAAAGTAAGGTGTACAAGACAGTAGTGCGAATGGTACTACTGTATGGCAGAGAAACCTGGGCAGTAAAGACAGAGCAGATGAAGAAGCTAGAGGCGATGGAAATGAAGTGCCTGAGAAGGGTGGTAGGATGCACACTGTGGGACAGATGAAGAAATGAGGACATACGTGCAGAATCCAAAGTAGTTCCAATTGCAGAAAAGATCAAAGAGAAGAGATTATGGTGGTTTGGACCCATGTGCAGAAATACAGAAGACAATCTGGTGAGGAAGATTTGGGACAGACAGTAAGAAGTCAGAGGAAGTGAGGACAGCCAGCAAAGAGGTGGATGGATTGTGTGAAAGAAGATCTGTGACAGTCAGGGATGAGTGTTGAAGAAGTTAGGAGTGTGGCAATGAATCGAGAGAGTTGGCAAAAGTTAACACGATACCTCGACCCCAGGTAGGAAAAAAATGGGAAAAGGGGGGCTGATGATTATGAGGAGGAGGAATTATCTGACAACGATTTCATTGAGCATCTTTTACACATTTTCACTCCCTGATGATTGTATGCAGTTACT
>NC_056738.1:292844408-292846908 GCF_019279795.1 Protopterus annectens | reverse complement strand
CTGTGTTTTTGGCTTTGGAGAGGGCTATTTTAACTTGAGTGTCTGTGATTTCAGGGGCTCTGCATTCTTCTAGAATGGTTATGGGCCCATTTTGGGGTGAGAGGGCAGGTAAAGTTTGCACTGAACCTGTCTGCCAGGATGTTGGCAATATCAGTTGGTTCAGTGTATTTTGTGCCATTCTGCACTAACTCCGAGCGGATCTGAGCATTGCCACTTAGATTCTTGACTTAGCTAAAGAATGCCTTGTGGTTATCTTTGGAGTCTTTGGCAAGTTTTCTTTCAAAGCTCTCCTTGGAAGATTTTATGAGGGATCATAATTTCTTGCTGATACTGATCAGGGATGTCTTCCCTTCTTACGATTTTACTCTTTTCTGTGCTAGTTTCCTCCTTCTATTATATAGCTTGTTTATGGCAGGGGTCCACCAGACTGGTTTCCTTTTCTTGGAAGAGTGAGTCTTGGTTTTGCTTGGGATAGCACGATCCATGCATTCTTGCAGGTGCCTGTAGAATGCATTAGTAAAGGATTTTGCAGCTTGGACAGCATTATCATTTAGCATGGGGGCTTTGAAACTTTCCACCTCCATCTTAATTAATGTGAAGTTTACTTTTGAAAAGTTTTTCACGGTGGTTTCCTTGTCCAGGGGTGGGGTTGGAATGTGGATATCCAAAGTGATTTGTTTAAGGTCAGATCTAACCAGCGAGGGGTTGACCTCCGTTGTGGAACACCGGTCGCCCATGTTGGTGATGACCAGGTCTAATATTTTGTCACCTCTGGTGGGAGTGTTGACCAGTTGTTCCAGGGTGTTTGAGTTTATAAATTCTAAGAAATGTTGGGCAAGGGAGTTAGGACTTGAGTAGTTCTGCCAGTTCATGTTTGGGTAGCTGAAATCACCCAATATTAGGGTGGTTGTAGGACCTTTATGTTACCCAGTGTTTCCAGAAATGTGGAATGGGGATCCTGGGACATGGTGGGTGAT
The DNA here is from genome assembly GCF_019279795.1 of Protopterus annectens. Classification (NCBI taxonomy): domain Eukaryota; kingdom Metazoa; phylum Chordata; order Ceratodontiformes; family Protopteridae; genus Protopterus; species Protopterus annectens. The sequence goes on along the minus strand of NC_056738.1, from coordinate 292,845,931 downwards.
CCGTAGCAAGCTACAATTTGAATAGCAGTTTTGCCCATTGTTAGTTGCACGTGGATAATCTCAGAAGCATCGTGCTGTACCACTAACCTGGAGGTGTGGGTATCCTTGATGAATATGGATACTGCCCTGCCTTTTGTATTTCAGTCCGGGTTCTGTGGCCGAAATGTATGGTATGAGTTGTAGCCTGGTAGTGCTGGGGTGCTCTCTGGAGCCTTAAACCAGGTTTCTATTACTGCAAATATATCGATTTTCTCCACACTGAGGAGTGCCTTGAGCGCATGCATTTTGAGGTTTAGACTTCTGGCATTGAATAGTATTACCCTCAGATTTTTGTTACTTGTGCTATTTACGGCGGTGGGTTTGTCTTTTGAGCCTTGCCTAAAAAAGGCACTATGGGGGTGGCAAGAACCTTGGCCAGTATTCAAAAGCCTAAGGGTGACAGGTGGCAAGCCATCTTTAGCGAAGCAGCGTGGCTTGTCGAGCATGTCATCCCAGGCAGACAGACACTGGATCCCCTTTGAATGACACCAGAAACTTAGCCAATTATTGAAATTGATCATTTTTACTTTATACCGTGGTATCATTCTTGGTAGGGGCAGGATGCTACTCAGGGTCAGGATCATACCAGCCTGGGCTATGTGATCAGAGAGCTCTTCCATGTCTTTTTTCATGTAGTTCAGGGAGGTACGGCTCAGGTCATTCACAGCAACATGGACAATGACAGAGTTGTATTTGTACTTGTCCTGGAGTGACCTGAGTGCTTGTGTTATGTGGTGGATCCTGGCACCTGACAGGCAGCTAACAGTAACCTTCTCCTTATTCACCCTAGTGAGTGGGACGTTAATGTGCCTGACTATAGAGTCACCTATTACTAGTATGTTGGGTATGTTATCTTGCCTTGAGGGCTTTGATTGCATGGCACACTGGTTTTGTGAAGTATGTGTTTCATGGTTTGTGTTGGGGGCTGGTGGTTGCTTGGATGTCTGCTTTGGAGGGCTTTGTTGTTTTTTGCAGATTTTTATTTAGAGCCTCAGAGTATGTTTTCGTGTATTTATGTAAGTTTTTTGCTGGTGCTGGTTTAATGGGTCTATGTGAGACTGGTGCTGTGATGCCAGTATTTCCCTTCTCCTCTTGACTGTCTGATCCAGTCTTGGGTTGAGAGAGCTTAGCTTCCAGTTTGGCTGTATAATTGTATCTCTCACATGTATTAATGTTTGGTGGTAGGAGGAGATGGTTGTCTGTGTACATGAGGCAGTTGTAACATTGCTTCAAAATGCCCAGATTCACCAGTTAGACTGGAGAGTACACCTGAAACTGCCCTTTGGACATGCCTGGATAGGAACAGTAAACTGTTTTACTGAATGGCTGGTAAGGTCAAATAGAGAGCCTTGTCCTTCTGTAGTGTGAGGGTTTATAAGTGCTTGCTATGAGTTTTGAGAAAGTGCCAGGCAGAGAAATGAATGTCTTGAGTGCTTAAGTTGAAAGTTTGTCTAGTTCCAAGGGAAAAATTGAAGAGAAGACTT
>NC_056738.1:292776908-292839408 GCF_019279795.1 Protopterus annectens | reverse complement strand
AAGATGATGATGATGAAGATAACGATTCCATAAAAAGCCAAAACCTTCATCCAAAGATTATTTCTTTGTCTGGATAATTTTCCCTTCTTTTACTTTGATTTCTTTAATTGCAACTTCCTTTAGAAGAGTATGAAAGTCTTCAAAGTTTGTTTCTGAATAAGATTTATACTTTCTAGTAATAGTTTTTTTTTTCTGGCCACAGCAAGAACAGTCCAAATTAAATATGAAAAGTCTTTCTTTTATCAATTCCTAGAGTATTAAAAAAGAACCATTTATTTTTTTAAAATAAATGCAACCTTCCATAATGTTTTAAAAATCTTGCATTTTTACCCATAAATTCTGAACCATGTGACAATAAAAAAATATGTGACCAATTAGCTTTAATTTAGTACATCTGCAACAGCTAGAAGCATTTTCTTTTGTAATGTTTGCAACTCTAGAATGTGTTATACATGATCTAAATAAATATTTCCAGGTAAATGTACTCCAATAAAGGGTCCAAGATGTATTTTTAATAAAGGAGAGAAGCTGATTTGTATTTTGATTAGTGAAAACTATAGAGAATTCTTTAGTAAAAAAGTTCCAAAAATTCTTATTTAAGTTTGAATAATCCTTGACTAACATTTGATATATTTTCAAAATTAAATTATTAAATTCTCAGTGTTCATAAATAATTTCAAATATCATTGGTATCCACTCAGGAATTTCAACTAAAGTAGATTTAGATAAGAAAGAAAACTTAGCTTTATTTTATTTATTTATTGTCATTTGTTAATCAGTTTGGTCAAACTGAGCCAATGGACCATTTTCAGTGGAGACCTGAGGAAAAAGTTCCAATTACAAATTACAGTCATACCAAAAAGAAATTACAGTCATACAAAAAATAAATTACATATCAAAAGGAGTTTATACAACAAAAGATAAAAATGCAATTTTTTTACAGGTTTTTGTAAAAATGACATGATGTACAGAATCAACATGATGGTGAGGAAGCTAGGAGAAAAACAAAGGAATTATTTACACATAGAGGGAGCTGGAGAAGTTTTCCATGGAAGAAGAGTAAGAAGAGAAGAAAGAGAAAAGATGGTGGGTAAAAGGAAGAGGTTTTAGGAATCAAGTTGGAGCTAGACAGGGGCAGAACCAGGTGTTCTGTTGTTAGTGCTTGAGTGCTAGTTTGAATTGTGATTTATGGGGGATATTTCTTATATTGTAAGGAAGGGAGTTCCAGAAGTGAGCAAATGAGTATTTATATAATGACTTGCCAATGTTTTTAGATGGTTTGTATATTTCTAGCAGATGTTTATCTGATGAGCAGAGTTGATGTCGGGGGTTATATTGTGATACAATATTAGAGATAGTGGGGCAGGAAGTGGGGTTGTAAAGAATTTAGTGTATTAAAAGCAGTTGTGGAAGGAGAAGTTGATTTGGGAATTTAGGCCATTGCAAAGATTTAAGGGCAAGGCAGTGATGGGATTTATAAGAGAGGTTAGCAGCAAATGTAGCTATTTTATTGTAGGTTTGTTCTAGTTTGCTGAGAAGAGAAGACTGAAGGTTAGTGAGGACTGGGGCTGTATACCATAGACTGGGTAAGAGGAGAGATAAGGCTAGGGTGGGTTTAAAGGAGTTAGAAATAAATTTGTGATTTTGGTATAGTAGGCCAAGTTTTTGTTGAGTTTTTTTTTTTTTAATGCATAAATTGATATGTATGTCGAGTTTTATTTCTTTGTCGATGGTAACACCAAGTAATTTGGTGTGTAGTTTGGGTTTGATAATGGTGTTAAAAAGCAAATAAACACGAATCAGGATGAAGTATCCTCTTTAAAAAGAAGCAAAAGTCCAAATGTCATGTAAAGAGGACACGCCAGGACAATCAAAGCCAACCAAAATCCAAAAAATAGACTTTTATTAGGACATATATAAGAAATAAGTGAGCTTTTCACCTCCTGACGGCTTTCATCAGACTTAATTAAACATCACTACAACACATCTTTAAATAATAGTAGGAAAGCTCCTATTGGAGAACTGATACAGTACTTAATAAGGAAGGTAGCTGATTGATAATTACACAGAATAAATAAAACGCTCTACTACTAATAGGTATTATACAACTTACATAGTGAACATTAAAAAACATATATAAAAAATATATGTTAAAAAATACAAAAGTGCCTGTGCATATTAAAAACTTATAGCAAAAGTATATAAGTATAGAAATAAAGAAATGCATATACTAATAAAACACTTTAAAAGGCACTAAAAACTAATCATATTGTCTATATTTAAAAACTAATCTTATTACTTATGTTTAAAAGGTCTGTCTGCCAAAAAAGGTCTCAGGGAAATTTTATCATTGAGACCATGTCCTCTATCTGCTGCTAGCTTAAGTATCCATTTAATTTCTCTCTTCTCTATGTTATTACGTGTGCAGCCTAGTCTCTCTGTCCTATAAATATGTTCCAACACTAGGAAACTAAATGTATGTGTACTGTCTCTATGTAGCACATGGTAGGCTAGTGCATTAGTCTCATCTTCTTTGTTAATGGCATAAATATGTTCCCTAATGCGTTCCCTGAGAGTTCTAGTGGTCATGCCTACATAAAAACATTGACATTTCTTACATTGACCTAAGTAAACCACAGTTCTAGTTTTACAATCAGCATATTTATTGAAGTCATATCTTTTGCCTGTATCTGGATGTATGAATTCATTAGAATTCTTGATGAAACTGCACTGATTGCAGGTACGACATGCTTGTGTACCTTTCATTTGTGATGTCAAGCCATCATGTCTATTATGGTCGTAGCATAATAACCTCTTCAAGGACTTAGTATTCTTATAACTAAATGAAGGTTTGTCTCCTACTATTCTCATAATATCTTCATCAAGTTGTAGAATATTCCAATGTTTTTTAATGGTGTCATCTATAGAAGAGTTGTTGTTGGTATATGATATTGCTAACCTTCTTTTACTATTATTAACGTGGTTGCTACTAGTCCTGGCTGAGGGCATGGTCCTATGTATATATGGTTTGTCCTTACCATCACGCTCTATGTTGAATAGTCCACTGAGTTCTCTCTTATGATAGCCTCTATCTATGAACTCATATTCCATATTCTCAATAGCTTCTGTAAACACTAAATCCTCACTAGTAATTCTTGAAAAGCGTGCTGCTTGATTCTTAATGACACTCTTATATATATGTGGAGGATGCATGCTATCTCTATCAAGTATATTATTTCTCCTACAAGGTTTGCGAAAGACTTCAGTTGTAAGTCTCCCTTTATCTTTTCTTATTAGCACATCTAAGAACTCAATTCTAGTCAGAGATGTAGTATTGGTCAATTCTAAAAACGTAGTGGTGCCATTAACATATGTAATAAAATCTTGTAGAGTGGCAAGATCCCCTCTCCAAATCAAAAACACATCATCCACAAATCTCATATAATATCTAATATATTTGGAGTAGATTTCATGCTCTAAAACATAGGTAGATTCCCAATATGCTAAAACTAAATTAGCATATGAATTGGCACATGATGTGCCCATTGCTACACCTTTAACTTGAAGATAATAACTATTACGTGATGTAAAAACATTATTAGAGAGGACCAAATCCAACAGCATAGTAATCATAATAACCTTGTTATTAGAAAACCCTTTTTGTAATAAAAACAATCTCAAATATTCAATACCCACATCATTAGGTATACTCGTAAATAGAGCTGTTACATCAAGTGTAACCAGATAATCTGAGTCCTTTATCTCATCAGTTTTGTTATGACAGGCTAAGGTCTCTAAAAAGTGTTGTGTATCATGAAGTATAAACATAGTTTCATCTACTACTGGCCTAAGTTGTTTCTCTAGGAATATAGAAATACTCTCTGTGAGCCAACCTCTTCCTGAGACTATCGGTCTGAGTGGAGGGCTATTCAAATTCTTATGAATCTTCGGAAGACCTCTGAATATTGGAACTAAAGGTTTCTCAATTAAAAAATAATGATATAAATTCTCATCTATTATATAACATATCAACATATCATAAAGGTTAGCGTGCATTGTTTTAATGAGCTTATCTAAATCCACAGAATCAAGTTTAGCATAGGTACTAGAATCAGACAGTAATTCAATAATTTTATTATCATAATAAATCTTGTCTAAAACTACTGTGGCTCCTCCCTTGATGGCAGGTCTAATGATTATATCTGTATTGTTCTTTAGAGTATTTAGAGCTAATCTCTCTTCTTTCGTTAAATTAAAAAATTCAGGTTTGGTAATATTATTCTCAAAATATAGCAAAAAATCATTCATACAAGCTTTCTCAAAACTATCTAATAAAGGATTTTTAAAACCAATATTCATAGCATGAGTTTCATCATTCTTAAATTGTAGTGCTAAAGCAACGTTCCTAGTAAACTGTTTAATATCATGCCATCTCAGACTGTGTGAGCACCAATTATTACAGTAATAACTAAGGATACTGATGCATTAGGAGTTAAATGGGACCTACAGTAGTTGCTTTAGACAGTCTGCTTTCCCTGTGGTGTTACAGTTGCTTGAAATGATGTTAAAACTAATTGTAAGCAACTTAGTTCATTATTAAATTGTAAACAAATAGTTTCAGCAGATTTACATGTCAGTCCTTCAGAACATTGGTACCTATAATAAAGGTGTTTATTATTCCAAGACATAAAATATAAGGAGGTGGTTTATTCAAAAAACGTTTAGTTAATGAAAAGGGAACTGAGATTCAAAACAAAATCTGTAACTTGAATTAGTATTATTCTTTTAAACATTTTTAAGATTGAATTTAAGTAAGTTTCGTAAGATGGAATATTTGTAGACATTTGGATATATTTACAGATAAATAACCCAAAATGATTACTTTTGGTACTTATTGAATATAAAGAGCTTAGCTTATATGACATACATTAATTGTAGGTGTAGAATTTTCCAGAAAGACATATCATTTGTGTCAAACCAGTTAAGAATCATTTTTATAATTGTCACTTTTGCATAAATGTCTATATTAGGAATGTTCACACTCCCATTCTTCCAAGGTCTGAGGTCATTAGTTATATTTAACTCAGATGTGGCTAACTAAATATGGTATACTTTTAGATTCTTCACCTAGAAATGTAATATTTGCACTTAACAGGATTTTCTTCTTAATAAGGATATGTTTTGATTTGGAACTATTAAAATGTAAGTTTGACATTTTTTTGAAAATCATCTTATTTTATTTAGTTCTTCTAATGTTTCTGGAGTAATTTTAATTGTTAGAAGAATATGGTCAGTAAACAATGCTAATTTGGAGTTATAGTCTTTATTAAATTCTCAACCTAGAATTTTAGTATTTTAATTAATTAGGATTGCAAATATTTCAATAGGTAGAGTGAATACTAAGTGGGAAAGGGGGCAACCTTGTTGATTTTCTTTGGTTACATTTATAAAATTAGAAGTATACAAACCTACTTTTACATAAGCTTTATTATTAGTGTAGATATTATTTATCAATTTAATGAAATTAGTAGAAAAATCAAATAATTGTAATACTTTAAATAAGTAATCACAATGTATAAAATCAAATGTTTTTTTTTTTCAATAGCTAGACTGATAAAGATTCACTCACTTTCCCTATTCTTCATCACATCTATCAGCTTAATTAATATAAGCAGTCTGTCTTTTGGAAATAAATCTTGATTGATTGAGGCCAATTATTCTTGTTAAATTTCTTTCATTTTATCAGCTAAGATTGAAATAAATAATTTGTAATCTACATTAATTAAACAGATAGGTCGATAAGAAGAACAATCTTGAGGATCCATACCTTCTTTTAGGATTAGAGTAATTGGTGAGTATTTCCATGAAGGAGGGATTTGATCTATATCTTGTACTTTTGAAAAAAAAATTGTAAATTTATTATAATCTTTTGGGGAAATAATTTATATAATTTGGGTAATATTCCTTCATTTCCAATATATTTATTAGGTTTGGTAACTTTTATATTTTGAACAATTTCTTGTAAAGAAATACATTTTAATACATTTTTTGAGAGGAAGAGATTTTTTTCATTAAAGTGGAATCAATATTAGCTAATAAATGTTCCTCTCTGTTTGTAGCTGGTTTATTTAAGAGTGCAGAGTGATTTCTTAAAATTTCTAAAATGTCACCAATATCTGAGTTAAGTTTATTTGTGATGGGATTTTTAATATTTTTACTATTATTATTGCTTGTTTGAAACTTAATTCTTTTGTTTATATTTCTTATCTATCTAGGAGAGCTTGAATAGGACACTATCTTGAGCTTTTGTAGAACTATCTCAGTTTTATGAGATATTTCATTGTATTTGTTTAACTTTCTTAGCTCATCTTTATTCTGTCCTGACCTAGTTTCATCTTTATATATATATATATTTTTTTTTTCTTTTAATTTTAATTGTATCTGTAGCAATTATTTGTTCCACTATTTTAGTTTAAATTTGTACCATGAAATTGTTTTTCCATAAATACATGATTTGAGTGAGCCTAAAATCACTTTCTGATTAGAATTAGGAATTTCATTATATAATAAAAAATGTTTATCTCTTCTAATAATAACTTTGTATTATCATTCATTTTGGATATTATATGATGGAATTCTATTAAGATTTTTTTTAATGTATTTCTATTTTTAAGATGAAAGCTTTGTGATTAGAGAAAGAACAGGGAGTTATATTAAAGTTAATTATTTTAGACAATACTTTGAGAAATTAATAACTTAAGAATTCTAGTTTGAGTACTATACTTAAAAAATGAGTGAAATTTAAAGAATTTTTATCTTTGAAGTTAAATGCATCTTTTATGTTTAAAGTATCTTTCAAATTCTTTGATAGATTTTGCTATAGGAAGAAATTTGAACATTCTGCTTGAGTTAGATTTAGTATCATCTAATATACAACTATCATTGCCTCCTAGGATTAAATTACCTTTATAGCTGTTTATTATAAAATTCAGATTTTTTTTTTCTTTTGCTAATCTAACTCCCATTCCAGGAAACCATATAAATTTACCAAAGTCCAAATCCTGCCACCATCTTTTATTGCAATTAGCATAAATAAACCTTGTTTATCTTCATATTTAAAAAAATTGGGACATTTGACTCTCCTTTTTTTCCATAAAACTGCTACTCCTCTGTTTTTTTAGATTTAAATGAAGAATGAGATAAAGTTATGTACATGTTCAAGTTTCAAAACTGAGTACCTTTTTCTTGTGAAAAATGAGTTTCTTAAAGAATAAAACATGAGGATTATTAAGTTCTAAACATTTTTTTGTAAATTAGCCCTCGTTTTAGGATTATTTAGACCACTAACATTTAAGGATAATATGTTTATTTCCATATTTTAGAGAAAAATGATTTACTAAGATTAAGTGTTATCTTGTAATTAACATATTTATGTAGAATAAGGTCTCCAGCAAAAAAATAAGTTCCAACATTAATAAAAAAAACAATCTTTTTCTTAAAATCCTGTTCATGGAATAATTATTATTCCTAGTCCACTTCTTAGCAAACTGTTTCTCAACACTAACTCTCTCCCAGCACATAGACACCTTTAAAGGTATTCCAAATAACATATTAATAGAGCTTCACGTTAATATACAAGTATTATGGGAATTTGAGTAGAATTTCAGTTTTATGTGTAATTAACTCTGAAGGAAAAAATAATGAGTAGAGAAAGAAGAAGAAATAAAAATATAATGATAAAATTCTATATACATTTCCTGCCCGAAAACTATTCATATCTTCTTTTCATATAATCACATAGGTAATCTTGGATCTCTACAGTATGTTTATTTGACTTATATATTTTATCTTAACTGCTTACTAATTAAATACATTAGAAGAACAACATAAAGGTAACAAATCCTATCATAGAGATAAAAAGAAAAAATATAAAAAGGATAGTAGTCATCTGCAAAGCCTTCACCTTTCAGAAATAACATTATTTTTTTCCTTAACTTGTAAGTGAGATAAACAAGTATCATAGTCCTTACATTTTGAAGTATTAATAACTTTTATACTGAAATTGCCACTCAGAAAAAAAAAAAAACATCAAAACAAATTTGTAGTAGTATAAACAAGTTTCTATCATAACTTGTGCAATTTGAATATAATTATTTTTAAGGGACTGAAAAAGTTATTTCTTAATTTGTTACAAGGTCTTTTTATTAAAAACTTTTTTACATGCCACATATAAATCTGAAATTATTATATTCATGGTACCATCTAGGCTTCTTTATACATTTTGAATTAATAGCACCACAAATAAATAATTTAAAAGAATAATTCATTATATTTCAACTGCATATAAATGAAAAGGTTAGTCATGATTTAAGAAAATTGGGCTACTCCTACATTTTTATAAAATAAAATATAAGCTTGTGAGATTAGAATAAACAAAGACATTCTATTAGTTTTATGAAAGATACTTTCTAATGTTTAGGAGGTAAAAAGAACAAATGTCTTCTCATTTCTAAGAAATTAATACTTTTTATAGGTGAGACAATTACTTATAACAGCTAAGCTATTTACATCTTCTTTCTCATTGCATTAAAGAGCAATAAGGCATCAAACAGCTCTCTTTGAGAAGAAATAAATGTGTTCTTCTGAATGACTAATAGGGTGACATTGTCATATTATTATGTCACAATTTTTTCATAATTTTAGTATGTACTCATTTAGATTTCAAAAGCTTCCCAAGCGTAAAGGCCCTTCAGTATAATATTTAGGGAACATGTATGTTTAAATGTCTTTCAATTCCCAATCATAGAGAAAAATGTTATTTTCCTTCCCTTCCTTTCCTTCCCCTCGCCTCTCTCTCTCTCTTCTCTATATCTTCCAGTCTCTACCACATATGTGACAATGTTCAAATAAGAGAAGATATTGGGCATTAGGCATACACTAGTATTGATAGATGTTATCCTAGTGTGTAGCTATATGCCTATGAGGTTCAATCATGTCAGTTTGCCAACAATTTTGAGTTATTTTTTTTTTATTTTCTTTTTTTTTAATTTAGACACCTCATAAAAATAGAAACAACATGGTTGTAATGTGATATCATCTGTAAAACCAGCTTTTGGAAACATAAATTAAAATCAATATGTTCTAATCTTCCAACTATCAAGGAGTTATGTATTGTTCAGGCTGTATGACATAGTAGAATGATCTCTGATTACAACATAAACCACCCAATATCATCAAGCTATTCTAGTATTGCCAGTTCATTCATCTCAATAGGGGGGAGTTTCTTGCAAATGTGAATATAATAATGATGAAGATATGACATGATCACAAGGGCAAGTCACCAGTAGAATGTAGACAATCTAATGGGGGACTGGGTTAATTAATATTACTTGAGATGGTAAGTTTGAAGCTACCAGCTCCATTAAGTTTTAGCATATTTAAGCAATTATAACATATAAGATCAGACTATGCAATATTACAGACTTCTCTGCTTCCCTTCTCTAGGATTCAAGTGGTGTATCTTTAGGTCTGAAAGTAGTATCCAGAAGTCTTGTACATACCAGTGCACCTATAGAGTTCAACTTTCATGCTTCACAATACAACTAAGTTAACATCTGACCTCTGTCTACTTTTTATTGTTAAAATACAGCTTTATTTTCTTATTCTTTCTCTTCTTTCTTCATTTTTTTCTCCTCTCTCACTCTTTTCCCTTCTTTTATGTCATCACAATTTGGATATTTCTATGTCAACTTCACAAAATAAAACAGAACTGGTAATTTCAAAAAATGTCATAAATATATAAAGGAGTACACTGTCTATACATATGTGAAACTTGATCACTCATCAAAGAAGTATGTTTACATAATATTACAAAAACAACTATTTAAAGTTTGTCAGTAAGTGTAGAATTTGATATAAGTTATCAATATAAAGGTTCTTTCCTGAGAGCCATTTGAGTATTATATTTCATATGCAACAGTTAAGGTTCCACCTGCTATGACATTTGTTTAAACTGTGAGAATATAACTGTATTGTGTCAAAAGTCTCAGTTAAAGAAAAATTAGTATGCCTTTTTATACATAGACTGCAGGACCCATTTCACACTTTTAAAAACACTTTTTTTCTTTCCACCCTTTTTCTTCACCTCTCTCTTCCCCTTTTTCCTTTCTCCTTTCTTTTTCTTTTTTAATGAGTACATCTACTCATATGCCTTCTCTGACAGGACTGATGTGAAGATCCATACAGCTAATATAGGTGGAATCTGAGTAAGAACTTTAAGGCCATAAAAATTAAATGATACTGTGTAAATGTACTAGAATATCTTCATCAAACATAGTATGAATACACTTTATGTTATAAAACGTAGATCCATTCAGTCAACTTGATGTTTAATCAGTGAGTCTCTGTGGAAGGATTCTGCCAGTAAGCTTTTAAAGGAAAGAAAACATATCTGTTCCCTTCAAGTGTTCAATCTCAAAACAGCAATGTAATTGATTATTTTTGTTTCTGAAGAGAAGCGTTATTATTTATGGACTGATGTCACTCTTAAGAACTGTAAAACAAAAAACAACTAAGCATCGCCAAAAAGTAAAGTATCACAAGAAAAATAATATTCTATCACTGGTAAACAATATTACAACAAAGTATTTGCATCAATACTGGACACAAAATATAATCTAATTATCAGACAAAATAAATCTGAAATATACTATGTCAGACCTCCCACTATATGCTCAGAGATATCCATAGGTTCATAGATTCATAGGTTCATAGGTAGATACTAGGCTATCTGCCTGAGGGCATTTATAAGCCCAGCCAGAGTGTATTTGGCTTCCGCCTCCCTATTAGAATAGCCTACTGTGCCTCTGTAAAGTAGGTCACAGAAGGTACCCTTTTAAGATTAGTTTACTGTTCCTCTGTCTAGCAGGGACACAGAAGAGATCCCAGGGGTGAATTTGCAAATTTCCCATCCACGCGTCAAGATTTTGCTTAAAGAGGGTCAGCGAGGGGCTATGACTAACATGAATTGAGATTCTATTCCAGAGTGAGGGGAGCCTCTGGGAAACTAATCTGTCCCTCCAGCATGTCCTATTTATTTTTGTGCTGAGGTTTAGGTCCCTGGAGCATGTAGCTCTAAGGGACTTGGATTTTTTGAGGTGGAGCATGTTCATCAATTCTGGGTTTGACGTGGCTTTGTACGTCAGGCATAGATCACCTCTGAATAGGCGGTAAGCAACTGAGTAGAGCTGGAGTTTCTTTAGTCGAGCTGCATAGGACATCTGTTTGTAGCCCATGATCCTCTTGGTGAGGTACTTTTGGGGTCTCTCCAGTTGCTGCAGGTGTCGGGTAAGGTACATCCCAAAAGGGGCATTGTATTCAATTATGGGCCTGATGAGTGACGAGTAGAGGGGCACAATGACCTCTCTTGATCTAGATGCGAACCCTTTTGTGATAAGGTGGGCTATATAGAAGATCTTTCTAACCACTTTGGCAACATGATTATCAAAGGAGAGATTACTATCTACGTTGGTCCCCAAATCTCTAATTACTTCTTCCGTACTTAGTGGATTACCACCTATGTGGTAATTTGTTGGCACCTTGTTTTTCCCAAAGGGGATGACTATGCACTTTTTAGCATTTAGCTTGAGGCCGTGGCTCTGGCACCAAGCATCCATCTCTGTGAGACCCTTTTGGAGGATGCTTGTGTCAGCTGGAGATTCGATTATGGCCCCCATATTGCAGTCATCTGTGAACTTTGTCAGCCATAATCCCCTTGTGTTAGTCTGAACCTCAGAGAAGTAAATACCGAACAAGAAAGGTCCCAGAACTGAGCCCTGTGGGATGCCACTTGTAACTGGTTTGGATTCAGACATGGCACCTGCGATTCTGACCATGTGAGTTCTATCTCTGAGCCAGTTTGCAACCCATCTTGTGATATAGGGGTTGATATTTAAGCTGGTAAGCTTATTTATGATGCCCGAGTGGGGTATTTTGTCGAAGGCTTTTGCGAGGTCCAGGTAGGCTGTGTGGACTACCTTGCCCTCATCTATGGCTTTGGTAACTGTTTCAAAGAAATCAACTGGGTTTAAGAGGCAAGATCTGCCCTTAACAAAGCCGAATTGGGTAGGGTCCAGTGTCTGGAGGCTCCCAATGTCTTTGTTTATGAGTTCCATGATAATATTCTCCATAGCTTTACAGACCAGACTAGTCAGGCTTATGGGGCGATAGTTTCCAGGGTCCGTTGTGGCACCACCTTTGTGGAGTGGGACCACTGTAGCTGTACGCCATTCTTTGGGTACATATCCTGTAGTAAGGCTAAGTTTGAACAGTGACTTAATGTGAGGGTTCAGTTCTTCTTAGAGCTCATGTAAGACACAGCCTGGGACACCGTCTGGTCCCATAGATGCTGTGTTTTTTGCTTTGGAGAGGGCAGCTTCCACCTGTGCATCTGTGATGTCAGGAAGGTTACATTCAGTTGGGATAGGCATTTGCTCCTTTGGGGGGGAAGGGGGGCAGTTTGCACTGAATCTGTCTGCCAGGATGTTGGCTTTGTCTGTAGGTTCGGTATATTTTGTACCGTTATGCAACAATTTAGAGCATATGTGGGAGTTTCCACCCATATTCCTGACATAACTAAAGAAGGCCTTGTGATTATCTTTAGTGTCTAGGGCAATTTTTCTTTCGAAACTGGCCTTTGATGATTTTATGAGGGATCAAAGTTTCTTGCTAACACTGATCAGAGATGCCTTCCCTTTTTGGGATTTTGCTCTGTCATGTAGTAGCTTCCTCCTTCTGTTGTATAGCTTATTTATGGCTGGGGTCTACCAGACCGGTCTCCTTTTTTGAAGGAGTGAGTCTTGGTTTTATTTGGGATAGCATGATCCATGCATTCCTGCAGGTGCTCAGAGAATGCATTTGTAAAGGATTCTGTGGATTGGGCTGTATTATCCTCTGGCCCAGGGGCTTTGAAGGATTCCACCTCAGTCTTGAGAAGTGCAAAGTTAGCTTTTGAGAAATTCTTTACAGTGATTTCCTTGGCTGGGGGTGGGGACAGGATATGGATGTCCAGGGAAATTTGTTTATGGTCTGATCTTACCAATGAGGGGTTTACCTCTGGTGTGGAACATAGAGTCCCCATGTTGGTGATGACCAGGTCCAATATGTTGTTCCCTCTTGTGGGAGTGGTGACCAGTTGTTCCATTGCGTTAGAGTTTATAAATTCAAGGAACCGTTGGGCGAGGGTGTTTGGGCTTGAGTAGTTTTCCCAGTCAATGTTTGGGTAGTTGAAGTCACCCAATAACATAGTGTTTGGAGAGACCTTCATATTCTCCAGTGTTCTCAGGAATGCCAAGTGGGGTTCCTGTAACAGGGAGGGTGTTCTGTAGCAGGCTACAAACTGAAAGGCAGTTTTGCCCGCTGTTAGTTGCACATGGATGGTTTCCGATGCTTCGTGCAGTGCCACTAACCTGTAAGTGTAGGTATCTTTGATGAATATAGATACTCTCCCTCCTTTTGTGCTTCAGCCCAAGTTTTGGGGCTGAAATGCATGGTATAAGTTATAACCTGGTAGTGCTGGGGTGCTCTCAGGAGCCTTGAATTAGGTTTCTGTTACTGCACAGACATCGATTTCTCCATACTGAGGAGATCCTCGAGTGCGTGCATCTTGAGGTTTAGACTTCTGGCATTGAGTAGCATTATCTTTAGTTTTTTTATCCTTGGGTTGTCTATGGAGGTGGGTTTGTCATTTGAGCCTTGCCTAAAAAAGGCACTATGGGGGTGGCAAGAGCCTTGGCCAGTATACGAAAGCCTAAGGGTGACAGGTGCAAGCCGTCCCTAGCGAAGCAACGTAGCTTCCAGATCTTCATGTCCCATATTCCAAGACACATCACTACAATTAATCATCCTTCAAGACTCTGTTACCTCAAATTCTTCTCCACTTAACAATTGATAGTGGAATCTCTCTGTTTATACTGTCCAAAAGAGATATGAAAAGGCTTATGATCTAGTATACTGATAATGCACTTTTTGAATATACAATTGACTAAATAGTGTGCAGTCTCAGTGAACAATTATTTTTTTCAATTATATTGATATTTAGTTGGACTTTCAGTTTTTGTGAACATCTATTTAGATGGTTTCTGTATGTGAAATAATTCATCAGTGACTTCTTGAATAACATCTGACAGATTATGTTTTAACTTTTTTAAAGTTTTATAATGTTTACAACATGACCATAATATTGCATTACAAACCAAATCCAATAACAATGTATAAAACAATTTTAGAAATCCCTTCTCTTTTCTCATTTTCCTTCCCTCTCCCTTTTCCTAAGTTGTTCCCATTCACCATGCCATGTCAGTTGACTTCTATTAGCCTGAATCAAAGTGTCTACCCAATTTTTAAAAAATTACCATATAATTAGGACGAGAGAATGACCCCACATTACATACAACAGCTACAGAAAACTCAAAAGGACTTCAACAGTTAATAGTAAAGAAACACTGGGATTCATGGGATTCACATCAAACTTTTTTTTTAATACTGAAGAACCTGGGAGTCTCTTAATATTTACATATTTGTAAAGAAAATGTTACCATTTTCAAGCTTCTAGTTGTTGTATTATGCACTTCTACATACTCTAATAGCGTTTGAATATACTCTTCGTCTCACTTAGTTCATTTATCATAGTACTCGTTCCAAGTACTATTTCTGTGGTTTTTGAATACAGAAAGCTACTGTCACCCCCACAGCCACAGAAAAGATTGTACAGTTTGATATAGTGCACAAAAGCATATTAAGAATGATCAAAGCTAAATGGCTCATAACTAACATCTGTTACTATGTTCTAAACTCTTTACAAAAATCTGCTGTAGCAGTTGAGTAAGGTGGGAAATTCATTATTGAGACTAATTTTACAGTAATCGTAAAAGCCGAGAAAAATCTCAAAACAAGAAAGGCACCATTCTCCGAGCTCCTAACCAAAATTCTCTTACAACAAAAACAGTACAAATCTAAATAAACAACTCACAGCCCAACCTTAGAAATGTCTCAAAACCTCTACAAAATAATTCACAAGAAACTTGAGTGGAAACAAAAGAAACCTAGATGTATAAAACAAAAGAAAAAAACAAACAAACCTCACCACCAGTTGAGGAGCTCTTGTCGAACAGCTCACATCCCATAAGACCACTACCTTCTTGTACCAGCAATGCAATCCAGACATGTAGGAGTACAATTTAAAACCAGTGGCAGTCTATTTCATAGATCTCTCACAAAATAGACCACCTCAGAGGCAAACACATAAAGCATCACCACTGTCTAAACCTAATTTAACTGAGCAAATCAGTCTGATCCATAGTCACAATCTTTTTCCTTTCCTTTTATAACTCCTTTCCATCTCATCTATAAATAAAGTAGTAAAAAGGTTCCAAGCCAACCAAGCCATATGCAGCCACTCATATTTTCCAATTCCACACTAATAACTTTTCAAACAAATGATAGACACCAAGGATAGTATTTTAAAATATAAGTGTTATAATTGCCTATAAAATAATAAAATAAAAGTGTTAATACTGTTCTATCAAGTTAAAATACACAGTATATACTGATATAACATTATGTGCCATAGAACAACAGAAGGGAAAGGAAAAAAAATGAAAAAAAAAGAAAAAAAGGAAGTAAGCAGTCCTGTGTACTGCTAACACTCATGCTCCACAAACTCTTACCTTGAGACCACAACATCTCACCATGAGACTAAAAAAGCAAACATAAAAGATAATAGAAGTTGTTTACCTGATTTGATGGTGGTGTGACGATCAGAAAATAATAAAGAGTCAAACAGTTTTACTTTAAAAGAGGTTGCAAGATAAATAATAGTGATATAGATGTATTATTTTTTAGAAGATGGGATTTTGGAAACCTCTGTTTTTTGCTTCCTTTTCTTTAGTATCCTTCTTTGGTGATCTTTTACAGGTGGAAGGTAACCAGTCCATATCATCTGAAAGGGAAATCATGTTATTATTCTTAATAAAAGAAAGAGCTTCTTCTGTAGTGGAAAAAAATCTTAATTCTTATACACAGTTAAAGCTTTATGTTTGCAGGAAAGGTAAGTTGTGCTTTGATATTATTTTGTTTAAGGTGTTTTATTAATGTTCATGTCTTCTTTCTTAGTTCCATAATCTTAGACACATAGTAATTATCAGATCTGATGTTTGAGTGTTTAATTTTCTTTGGAGCATTCAACCAAGCAGATTTTAGTACCAGTTCTTTGTCTACATAGGATAAAAAAATGACTATAATTGAGCTTGGTTTCAATGTTGCAGTGATATTGTTTGGTTTTCCAATGCATCTATGGGCTCTTTTTATTCCATAACAGAAGTTTTCTTGTAAATGAAGTACTTTAGGAATCTATGCTGACAAAAAGGAAATAATGTTGTCACCCTCTACAATCTCTGGCAGACCTAAGATTCTTATGTTGTTTCTTTTTTCTCTGTTCTGCAAGTCATCTAGTTTTTTTCTGCAGGACAGGAATTTTGATTTGTTTTTGTGCTGGCATTTGAGTTTCACTTTCTAGTCAATATCTGATATAGCAATCTCAATGTTTGAGACTTTAGCTTGAAGGTGTTGAAGTAAGTCATTCAATGTATTTGTTTGTTTTAGACTGTTGTCTAACTTATTTTAGGATTTGTTGAAAACCATCTATTTTAATAGTTTAATCTTGCAGTGCTGATGTTACCTGATGCAGTTGGTTCTTAATAGTTGAGTCAGAGTGGTTATTCTTTGAGTTGCTCATCCTTCAATGAGTTAAGAAAAATATTCCATAAATGTATTTTGATAAGAAATGTACTTCCAAAAGGCACCGGCACTAAACTTTCCAAGGCAGTAGAAAATGTATGTAGTTAAATGTTAGTTTAAAAAATAACAGTAAGTTAATAGTTTTTCCTGTCAATAATTTTAACAAAATGCAGAGCTCTGAGAAGAAGCTGTTAACTCCATGCCAGCTAGGCGGTGCCACAGGATACAAATTCTTTCACATCCTTTTTTTTTTAAGACACTGATAACATCTCCTCTACATTGAACATGTCATAACCTTTGTCTGTTGGCATTCTTCTGGGACATTTTTTTTAGGTTGTCTGAATTTACATTTGTTGGTTATTTGTCCATCTTCTCTAACTTAACTTCAGGATTTGCTGCAGAAACATGAATTTCCATTGCAAACATACTGACTTAAGAAACTTCATTAGAATATTTTCTCTACACTTCCAGAAAATGTATGTAATACAGATCTTCTAGTTTCCTGTCTATTAAATTGTTTTACCTTATAATGGATTTAGTTATTTTATTATTATTTCAAAAGGTGAGTGTCACTTTTCAAGCAACTTGTTTTTAGCAGCAGGTACTAATGCAAGTGCCTTATATCCTGTTTTGAACTTTCTCATTTGAGTATTTCTGTTATATCTTCTCCTTTGTGCATGCTGTCCCTCTCTGTATATTATTTTATTACTAGTATCATAATTTTAACAAGTCATGCAGATAGGGCAAGTCCTATCAAATTTTTAATGGGGGTGTTTTCTTCCTCTCATTTATTTACAAGCCTCTGGGGTGTCTACCATGCAGCAATTTAAATAGTGTGAATACACGTTGAGACTTGGATTACTCTTACTGCAAAGAGAAGAGATGGCATCAGTGTCTTGCCAGTTTGTCCCATCCATATCTATAGTATATTGTAACATAGAAATTAAACTCATGTAAAAGGACTCATCTAGCCCATTAGTTTGAGGTTAGCATGCAGATGTCTGCAGCTGTTTCACTGTAAAACAGTCTCATATTCCATGCATCAATCTAGATATGAATGGAGTGCACTGGTCAGTAAGAACTGCTTGAGAATGGAGTGCAGTGGTCAGTAAGAATTGCTTGAGGGAATTACTACTTCGGAGAAGAGGCTTACTAATTATTTTGGCGCTGACTTTGCACAGACTGTTTGCAGGGTTCTGCCTTAGAAAATGCTGTCGCCTCTTCAATAATTACAAGGATATACTGATGGCCATGATTTTGTTCCACGTTGCTACATGTCCAAAAGCAGCCTGTACAATAGGCAACCATATCAGAAAACCATTAAATCCTGGAATAGGTGTTGTCCTTTGGTGCTCAGGACAAGCAGCAAAAAAGTTCTATATGTTCTTTAAAATATCTGGCTGATAAAAATCTAGATAAAGCTCTATTCTTTCAGTCCATTCCTAAATGAATACCCAATCTACAATTCTGTACTAATTTCAAGTATTTCTTTGCTCAAAAGGGAAAAGTAATAGAGAGGGATAAGGCCAAGTAGAAATTTATACTGCAGCTTAGAGACTACCTTCCCTACCAGGAACTGATTACAGAGTATGCAAACAGAAAGGAAAGAAAAGGAAAGCTCTAAGTAAAGAGAAAAAAAACAGCTCTGGCAGACATTTTACTTCAGTCTAGAATAGAAGTTGTTGCTAAAACAGGGATACACAGGGCATATAAAATAATCAGAGGAATTTAGAAAAGATTGGAAAGGAAAGAAAAAGGAAAGGCAATTTACAAAGGAACAAGGTGGCTTCTGTGAAGGTTGGGCATTGGGCTAACAACTCAACAATGTAAAAACACCACTGCCGATCTGCAGACCAGTGATTCGCTGTGTTGATTCCTAACTAGGAAAAGCTGAAAGAAGACGTTAGTTTACAAAGGAACAATGGCAGAACATCTGTATGACTCCCAAATGTACAGCAAAGTCCAGAAGGTTTAGATTTTTACTTGCAACTGTCTGCATAAGAATTTTTCTACACTAAGCATCTTCAGAGAATTCTACCTCGGGTAGATAGTAAATTCTGGAGTTGTGATAGGAAAGAGAAAGGCAAACGGAAAATTGGTTTTGGGAACGTAATGTGTTTGCACATTGTAAAAATTCTCTAGAGATTAATTTGTCAGCAATGTTGGGGAATGAAATGGTTGTAACTAAGGAAATAATTGTTTGAAGGTGTGATATAATATCTGAATTGCACAGACATAGAAAAGGTCTTACTAAATTTAATGCTGTTGGCTGCCAAAAGCAGCAATTAAAAAAGGGAAATCAAAATGTAACAGCAATTGAAGTATTGAATATTGAAAGGGAGACTAAAAATATGAGACGGGATCCTTTAAAAAGGGAAAAAATCATAGAAATAAATGGAATTATGGGAATAATACATGCAGAATAATATTCAGAAGGAGCTAGATTTAAGAGAAGGCAGGAAATGGGCAATTTGTGTAGTGTTGTAGTAGATGGCAATTGTCAAAAAGAAACTATATATGTATGATGCATGAAAATAATGAGAAATGTTATTATGGTTTGTTTTCTTTTCTATTAATGTATGGTTATGTATGCCTTTCCTTAAGACCTGAAAATTTCAATAAAACTGTTTACAAAAATAGCAGTGGTATGCAATGTGCCTATTTCTGTTCTTTTGTTCACCATGTACTGTCTCTACTTTCTCTCTAGCTCTGCTTGCACTATTATACTTTCAATGTGCTTTCTTAAAATTATCATGAGGTCAGTAAGGTCAGCATTTTTGTCAGTATTCTCATACATAGTGAGGGCAGTGTGACATCGTCCCAGCTTGAGTTATATGCCTCGAGCTCCTTACTACTGTGTATGTTTGATTATTTGTTTGATTTGACATGCTGCTACACTACTATATGCTTCTAAGATATTAAAATAATGGAAATATGCTTAAAGGCAGGCCTTGCTCACCGATTACTGGTATAATTGAACTTTTCTTGACCTGTGAGTTGTTTACCAGCTCAAAAGATGTTTAGCAGGATATGGGGGATTTCAATGAGGAAATATATCACAAGTTTGAGGGCTAACTGTTCTTTGGAAAAGGGAAGTAATGTATAAAACCAGACATTATGAGTCTTGACTACAACCTAGGAAATGATTTGTAATTTTCTAAAATATTCCATCAGCTCATGATCAACTTATGATCTATATGTCATTGGTTGAACCTTTTGATTTTGTTGTTTATTCAAGACTATAAAAAGCTCAGAGGCTAGTATTAGATTGGAACTCATCATCCGGATTTGATTACTGAAGCATCAGCATGAACTGAGCATACAGCCATTTTGCCAGTTTTGGCCTTGTCTTGACTGAACAGATAGCTACACTGAATAGGACTGGAGTCCTCCTATCAGTGGCAAAGATTATTCTGTTTATGCATATGCTCGTGAGTGCATGATTTAATAATTATTATGTTTCGTTTATCAGCTGATTTAATAATTTGTTAGTAAATTGCATTCTTAGTCCAATAAAATAAGTATTACATTTTCAGCCTTGGTGTCTTGTGTCATTTTTTATTCTGTATTAACCTTAGAATATTAAAGCATCAAACTAGTACAGGCAGATGCACTTAACTTACAAATACAGGTACCGCCTCATCTAGGTCTTTATTCCCCCAGGGTACTGTCCGTTTCTTCTTTTCTTCCTCGGAGTGTTTCACTTGCATGTCAAAGAGTATGACTTCTGTTTCTGGTCAGTTCTCTGCTTTGGTTGAATTTTGTTTGAGAAAAGAGAAGTTTAGAACTTTACTCAGGTTTGCTTTTGTTTTGTTTTTTTTGTTTTTTTTTCATTTAGCATGATACCCCACCCCAGGATATGTTCCGATTTCCCTTAGTGTATTCTTTTTCAGTCTCTACACAGACTTCTTTTATCATTTTTATTGATGGAGTCTTTTAGTAAAGTTCATACACCTTGTTAGTTCCCATGCTGACTTCCTTCAGTGCTTCAGCAGGAGTATAAACAGGAATGTGGGGAAAATAGGAGCTAAGTGGGAAGGGAAGAATTTATATTAAAATACTTCTTAACTCTCCAGGTATTAGAGGAGCACCTCTAACATGTTCTTAAATGTTTGCTTAATCCCCTGTTATCAATGGTAGCCATTTTGAAACATTCTAAGTTACCAGCATTTAAAAAGCGCCCACAATTTATGGCCTTTCCCTTCCTATGCTTTAATTTGTAACTTTGGAGGTAAATGTCGAGAGGTAGGATTGGCTTCAAGATTCAATTTTTTATGTTGGTTACAGAAAGCATGTTAGGAAGGTATCAGTTATATATTTATTAGGAGGAATTCATATATGGGTAGGGCAGTGCTGAGAAACACGGGTCAGTACCCTGAAGTCTATTCCTATAAATAAACTAGGAAGGAATAGATGTCATGGGATTGTAAACTTGGGTTATACATATCATATATTTTATTTAATCTGCTGCCATAAAGGGAGAGGTTTGTAAGTTTATAGGTTTGGGATGTAAGGTGTAAGGATCACCTTTGTTTAACTGGAAAGTCATTTTGTCCTTTGAATGATATTATAGTGATTTCTCTTTTGCAGGTCAGTGAGATGATGATTCTCTACATAATATTATTATTAGCTATGGTTTGGAGAGGCTGAATTTTCTTGGAAGCATTGGCTATGATTAGATGGCCATCTTCTACATGTGTGATCAGATTCCTTTTGTCTATGGCTGCTCTGGTATCAGAGGAGAGGAAGAAGGAGACCTTTTTAGATAAGAAAAGGAGTGGAGTGACCTTTGATTTAGTAGCACAGATATAATATTGAACGTTTAGTTTTTTGTAAATCCAGATTCATAGGTATATGAAGCAAATGGTTATTAAGTTGAATGCATCATTCAGTAAGGATGGTGGAAAGTTTTTGTTTCATACCAAAGTCATAGAATTCATAATCATGGTACTGAGTTTAAAGCCAGTTTGAGAGAAGGGAAACACCATTTTCAAATTATGTTTTAATGGAGGAAGTGGAAGTTTTGGCACTAGTGATGACAATGTCATCTGCATTAAAAATGATATGAAGCTGCAGGACATCTGTGGAATGATTAATAAAGAGGAAGACAAAGGAGGCAAGATGACTCCTTGAGCCACTCCTTTAATTAGGAATGAGGAAGGAGAGGATAAGGATCTAATTTGGTCTTTAACATTTCTCTTGCCCAGGATGTTTCTTGAATAGATAATCTTTAATATTGTCTCCTTTTGCACAGGAAGTGAAAAAATCCATCTGGTTTCTCTTCTCAGCAGTTCAGCTCTCTCTACTCCCAGGGATGCCTTGATGGCTGTCTTTCTTCTTGTACATGTAACTGTATGTAGAGTCCACCCAGAACACTCTTCAGACTTGAAGGTCACAACTCTCTTTTGTATCTGGGCACTGGGCTTAGAATATCTTAGTATGCCATTGTTCCTCATTAACTTTCTTAGCCGAGACAGCTACAGGAATTAATCACTGTTTGTACCACTGCCATGTTGCAAGCCTCTTTTTAACTCACCTGCAAATGTTACCCCCCCCCCACATGCACACACACACACACACACACACAAATATGCACATCATGAGGTGAAAGGCAAGTGCCAAAACATTGCCTTTTGCAATAAGACATTACTAATATCTGAAAGCACAGGGACGTAATTTCCTTTTAAGAGAAAGTATGGACTGAATTTGATTTTCAATGTTATGTTTTTAGAAATGGCATATATTTTGGCTGGTGTTGTAATGTACCACAAGTTTGTTTCCATAAGTTTGATGTTTTATAGGGACTGTTAGCTACAGCATTATCAACTTGACTGTTGCCTTTACAAAGTGTTTGTGCAAAGAATTCCTTTAAGACTATGAAGGGATAATCATAGGCCTTGGTGGCTAAGAATTGCTTTGGCAGCTTTCAACTATATCTACCACTGAATTGTAGCCATACTAGCAATTAACTTCTTTACTGTTACTATGTAAAATTGTCCCAAATACTAATTCTGACTTCACTGTCTAAAATCATCTTTTGAACAAAACTGTACAATGATTGTGTCATAATTAAATTTACTGTATAGATTAGTGTATATTTTTTATTAACCAGATAAATAAACTGGTCTTTCTTGAACTCTTTTTATCCATGTTGGTCCAGTGGTGTAGCAGTTTCCATTGTTTTCTCACAGCAAGAGGTTCTCCAGTTCAATTCTCGGCTGGGGTGCCTTCTGTGTAGAGTCTGCATATCCTCCCTACATTTGTGTGGGTTTCCTCTGGGTGCTCCAGTTTCCTCCCACATTAAGGACATGCATCAGTAGCATTTTTCCCCGGTCCTCCTCTGAAAATTGGCTCATTCCAAGTCGGACTTTCCCAGGAAACAAATGTTAAATAAATAAAATTAATGTCATGGCCACAAAAGCAAGTGTCAGTGTAAAGTATACTGGCACTTTAGAGCAGCTATTCAAACAGGATGTTTTGGGGATGTGGAAAGAAACACATTTACCAGGAAAAACATCTCAGCTGACATGGGGAGGGAAGTACGAGGATTACACTCTCAGACTGCCCACAGATCATAATTCTTCCTACCCCAGAATTAGAGGTGAAAGGCTAAAATCTTATCCACTAATTTACTGTGCTCTCTTTACCCCTACAGCCTACACAAGGGTTTAAAGACATGGGGCCAGATTCAGGAAGCCTCCGTGTAAGAATTATAACTCTTACACGGAGGCTGCAGTGAAACTGTGTGATGTCAGCATGTCATGCATATGCATGAGGTGCATGAGGCATGCTGAATCACACTAGTAACTCTTACACGGTCCGTGTAAGAGAGTAGGGGGCGTGTCAGTAGGCTAAGCCCTGCAAGCGGACACGCCCCCGGAAGACTAGAATGGCTGAAAGTAAACAGCCACGAGAGAGGCCATGGAAATGTGCATAAACACACTACACAACACATGCCCCGATAGACCATCACTGTATAAAGTGAAGAGATGTAATAGAATTAAATTAAAACCTTTTTTTTTTTTAAAACCCCGTAAATGTTTGCTACTATGTGCGCGGGTGTGCTACTAGCGCAATCACAGTTAGCAATCAGTGGAAAAGGATATAAGAACTAAATATGCAAAGTAAGCCAAGAAGTAATAGCTTAGCGGTAGAGTTGCCGGCCTAAGAGTAGGCAGGCAGGGTTCGAGTCCCCACAACAACCTTTTTTTTTTTTGTAAATAAGCACTAAAAAGCCCCCTGACAGTATTGTACACATGTAAATGTATTCCCTTTTGTAAAATGGAATGAAACAGAGCATATATTCTGAAGTAACACAATAACAAAAATAGTCAGAAATGTACTGATAGCTAAGCTGCTGTGAGACGGAGTGCCCGTAGCTGAGTAGTATTTAAAAAGCTGCAAACTGCGTGCCTGTTGCTAGGCATCGGTTTAACAGAGTGAAACTGTTTGCAACTAGCTGTGCTTAGCTGAACATGTGTGTCACTAGCCAATTAAGGTTTATCCCAGCGCAGACCGTTTGCACGGCGCTCCCACAAGCTAACTGCCAGTGTGCATGCGTTAGCTCCGCGCAAACGAGCGCAGACCTGGTTTTAAGTGCTTAAAAGTGCTTTTGGCATGTTTGATTGACAGGTCTTAACTCATTTCTGTCAGGAAAATCAAAAATCAGTTGCCAGATTCGAACCCAGGATACCATGCACTAGAGTCAAGGTACTAAACCACTAAGCCATGACAGCAATACCTAGAAATGCAGAAATAGCATATATATGGGATAAAATCCAGAATGGAGCATGATAAAGCATTTTCAGTGAAGTAGATACAATTCCAAAACGGCCAATCAGAGAAATGTGTGGGAAAATCGGCATATATAAGCCCCATAGGCGGGAATACACAGCAGTAACGATTGTAGATCAGAGCTGCAGTCAGAATGAGTGGAGTAGGTGAGGGACGTTGCTTTCGAGCACAGCGTTGGGGCGTTGAGGAGTCCAGATACATGGTCTGGCTCCTTGTCCATCATCACGAGGCCCAACTCATGCAGGGCCAGGTCTCATGGGGAGCATATAGGGCAGAGGCATGGGACCAGTTGGCTCGTGATCTGACCAGTGCTACTGGCATTCCACGCACTGGTGAGCAGGTCCGTCACCACCATGCGGACTTGAAATGACGCAAGCAAGACCAGTTGTCCGAATGGATCCAGGAGGCCCGGATATGCCCAACGCCCCACTACTGAGTAAGTTACATTTTACTTATGTATGTAAGGATTTCAACTAGCTGATACCATGGAGATGTGTAGTCCAATATTACTTCTTTGTATTACAGCTGCAGGTGTCCGCTCTATGAATCGCGAGATGCATGCCCGTAGGCTGGTGCGGATGCGCCACCGCAGGTTAGTAACCCCACCCAGTACTTGTAAATAAATATTATACTGTAGCATGTATCAGAACACTGCAGTGTATTGATTAAAAGTAATATAATGTGCAAGCAAGATTTGAAAGTCTGCAGGTATGGCTGCAACAAGTTCATCAGTATGCAAGTGTAACTGGAAATATAATTGATAGAATTAAACAGTGCTGTAATACAGATGTCCCACCATTAATTAAATATAGTAACCTGCAGTAGTCTCAAGAGTACAGCTTCAGAATCTGAGGTAGTCACATGTGAGATATATCCCCTGTTGAAATGCTGAATCATGACAGAAGTGAGGCTGTTGGAAAGTGTTTGAATCACCACTAGTCTAACATGTGAACAAAGCCTAGAGCAACCTGAACTGTGAATTTGCAGGAAGTGTGAGACTGACAGAAAGG
This sequence comes from Protopterus annectens, assembly GCF_019279795.1. NCBI lineage: Eukaryota > Metazoa > Chordata > Ceratodontiformes > Protopteridae > Protopterus > Protopterus annectens. The sequence goes on along the minus strand of NC_056738.1, from coordinate 292,813,810 downwards.
GTCATGTATGAATAAATAAAGTAGTAATAACCCCGGAATATATTAGCCCCAGTGTGTTTCTACAGAACTAAATGCATGTGGGAAGTACAACTTAATATACCAAACTGATGTCAGTGTGTCAGAATCTGGAATGTCTAGCCAAATGTTGTATATGGTGATCACAGTAAACAATTTGCAGATAGAATGAATGATTATCTGACAGACTAAACAGCCATAGTTGTCCCCTGTCCTGTCATCAAAGTGTAGCAGGATGATGTATCTGATCAAATTCAAAATAAGTAGGATAGTGATGTATTTGTAACAGGTGTAGCTTGACAGTCAAATAAAATTTATTTTGAAACATCAGCCTCAACTTAATTGTGTACCTATTATAAATGTAAATCAATGTGTAACATATGAATGTGTCATCACTTTCTATCTCTGCCCAACCCTATAATTCCATATAACAACACCCACTAAATAATGGTATGTGAACATTTCATTAATCATGGACATTTGTCCATTTCAAAAATATATGCATGTCTGTTCGTGCATGTGCCCTGTTCATACCTGCAAATCTGATGGCCTGTTGCCATTAAACAACACTGCATGTTGTTTGACTGTGTATTTCTGTTCAAATAATGCATGTGATATTGATATGCCCCTTGTTCAATGGTGTTAATATCTGGGGGGTTGTTTGATGGGAATACCAATGCATGCTGTTACAACTAATCTGAATGGAATACAATGCCACTAACCCAAACTAACATAACTACTCACAAACCTAGAACGCTTGGGAAGGCAGGTCCCAGCGGACCCACCTCTCCCACCTCAGCTGGTGACTGCACCTGGCACTAGTGCCCAGGCGGACCCCCTCCGGTGGCCCTGTGCCACCTTCGGGTGGAAGCGCTGCAGGGGATGGGGCCCGTCCCCCCTCTGCAAGTGTGGCCGGAGGGGTTCATCCACTCACCCTCCAAGGTGTCCGGTCTGTGGTGCGAAGGGAGATCCAAGACACTGTTCTTGGGCCCCTACGCCAGTTCGAGGCTCGTGCGGCACAGCTAACGGCCCCGGCCGTTGCCCCGCCTACACAGTCCCCAGCACAGCCCCGTCCTGGGCTGTGAAGGAACAGTGGCAACTGCCTATGGGTGGGGATATCAGTTCCACTGTTGCCATCTGTGGGCTCATGCATCTTGGATATCCCAACCTCCGTCCCTGTCAATTGTGTAACCCCCCCACGTGTGTCATACACCGCCCTGTATGCGTCTTGTCTGTCTTGTCTGTTAACCTACCCAACCTACCTCCCCAGCTATACCGACTTCCTTCACCAGACATACCACTCTCACCTGAAAAAAAAAAAAGGGCACTCTGTACCCACAAAAAAATTACGCCCCATACATAGCTGTCCATGTCGCACACATGTCTGCTTGACATTGAAACAGTTAATTACAATTGGCTCTACAACAACTATTAATGTTGTCCTGACACCTCTCTCAGGGTGAAAGGTTTCTAATGTCTCACCAAAATACATGGAAATGCACAGCTGTTGCTGCCAAAGACATGGGCATCTATGGGCCTTACCTACATCCCTCCTGCAAATCCCACGCTTGTTTCCCTACTGTCTTACCCTCTTTGTGACCCCTTTTTCACCACTTTCCTGTCACCCCTTTTTCTTTTCTTTCAATGAAATTAGCTGGTGTGCGCTTGTGTTAGCGGAGCTCACCGTCAGTGCAAGATGCGTGAGCTCCAAGCAAACGAAAGCAGACCTGGTTTAGTGCTTAAAAGTGCCTTTATGGCACTTTGATTGACAGGTGCTGTATTCAGTTTGAAAGTTTGCTAAGAAAAATAAATTCCCACTGTTAGTCTCGAACCCAGGACCTTGGTAACATTAGTCTGTATGACCTACCACTAAGCCATGTCTGCTTTACACGAACACACTGATAAAATAAATATAACATGTAATAGTAGGAATCAGTATAAAGGCAATATAGGAGATGTACTATCTAAAGCATGTCAGGTAGAGTTTTAATGGCCAAATTACTGGATTCCCATACTAGTTCAGTGTAAACAGAAAAGCCCTGCTACCTGTTAGCTTGTACATAATAATGTAAGGTAATGTACATATGTGATAGTATGTATATCTACACATACATATATATAAATATATATTAATACATATGAAATATAGTCGTAGGTCTCAGTAGCCATGCACACTCACTACAGGAAACAGTGAACATAATTGCAGTAACCTGAATCTGCAACACAGCCTGACCCCTGTGTGACCTACTTACCCTTCTAACTGATTAAAGGTGGCCTCAGCACTTTGATTGACAAGTCCTGTACTCAGTTTGAAAGTTTGCAAAGTAAAAAGTTTTCCCACTGTCAGTCTCGAACCCAGGACCTTGGTAACATTAGTCTGTATGACCTACCACTAAGCCATGCCTGCTTTACAAGAACACAGTGCTAAAATAAATATAACATGTAATAGTAGGAATCAGTATAAAGGCAATATAGGAGATGTACTATCCAAAGCATGTCAGGTAGAGTTTTAATGGCCAAATTACTGGATTCCCATACTAGTTCAGTGTGAACAGAAACAGCCCTGCTACCTGTTAGCTTGTACATAATAATGTAAGGTAATGTACATATGTGAAGGTATGTATATCTACACATACATATATATAAATATATATTAATACATATGAAATATAGTTGTAGGTCTCAGTAGCCATACACACTCACTACAGGAAACAGTGAAGATATATGCAGCAACCAGAATCTGCAACACAGCCTGGCTCCTGTGAGACCTACTGAGCCCTTTAACTGCTTAAAGGTGCCTCCAGCACTTTGATTGATAGGCCCTATACTCAACTCAAAAGCAGAATATGAGCATACTATTAGGTCCTACCACAAGACCATTGTAACACTAGTCTGTATGACCTACCACTAAGCCATGACTCTCATACAGGAATATAGTGCTAAATAAGTGGAACACGTAATAGTAGGAATGAAGATAAAGGCAATATAGTATGTCTACTACCCAAAGCATGTCATGCAGACTTTTATAGTCCCAATTACTGGGTTCCCATACTAGTGTAGTGTTAACAGAAACAGCCCTGCTAATTGTTAGCTTGTACCCAATAATGTCAACTAATGTACATATATGAAAGTATGTATATGTACACAGATATATATATATATATATATATATATATTTATAATAGCAATACATATGACATATAGTTGTAGGTGTCAGTATGCATACACACTCACTATAGGGAACAGGCAAGATAAATGCAGCAACCTGAATCTACAACACAGCATGAAGCATGGTAGATGTACTAACCTTCACACTCACAAAACACTGTCAACAGCATACCAGCATGGTCCACATCCTACAATCTGAAAGGGCAACGCCTATCTCACATACCCTTTTATAGCAGTGTCCTGAAATCACAGTGAGACATGCAATCAGTACACACCCAGCTGCATGCAATTAGCAAATGCTGCCTTACAATTGGTGCAGAGGCCATCACATGGACCTATGCAGATACCTACAAAAGCAATGAGTACCCACACTACACTCATGCAATACATTCATTGCACAAAACCGACAGAGAAAGAGAGAGAGAGACAGAGAGAGAACAAAACAGAAATAAAGACAGACAGCAGCAAAACCAGCAGCAGCAGCAGCAGCAGCAGCAAACTTCAAGCAGCACCAGTGACACACCAACAGCTGCCATAAACACAGGTAATGCAAAGTAGCAGGTTAATCCTGTGTATACTGTGACACCTCCAAATGTATCATAGTTCACTATCTATAGGTATGTCCATGAGATAGGTTGTGTGTACATAGTCATGAAATATAAACATATGTAATATTGTTGTACATGTGGGCCATAACTAACACTTCCATAGCTTAGAACACAAGGCCAGTTGTGCATATGATGCAGTAGTTCCCAGGGTCAGTAGAGGTTCCTCCTCATTGGTGTGGGACCACTGTGTATGTATGGCACTGTTCAGGTACATATCCTGTAGTATGGACAGGGATTAATATCAGTCTGTCATGTGGTGCTATGTCCTCCAGGGGTGAATGTAGCACACATCCAGGGATACCATTTCGTAACAGTGATGATGTGTTCTGCAATGATGAGGGTGGCTCTCACCTGGACATGTGAGAGGATAGGGAGGTTACAGTCATCTGGGATAACTAATAACACGTGTGTAGGACAATGGGGGTACCTGCACCTAAACTGTCTGCAACAATGTTGGCAATATCTGTGCATTTGGTGAATGTGAAGCATCTTAACACTGCAGACAACAGATACCTTCCCGTCATGTGAATCTGCCCTGTGCTGCAGTAGCCTCCTACTATTGTTATACAATATGCCTGTATCTGTAGTCCACTGGACAGGATTAATAAGTGGTGTGCAGTTGTTCTGGGTTAGATAACTGTGTGCACAGTACATGCAGTATGTGGGATGTCTGTGGTAAGCATATACAAAGGTGCTGGCGGTGTGTGTTGTGGCTTCCACTGGCCCAGTGGGCTGCATGGATAGCATCACTGTCATAACTACTGAATAACTGTGTAATAACATGCATACATAGCAAGGTAGTGTACTGTGCTTGTGGTGTTGTTCAGATATGTATATCCAGGCTGAGTAATGTGTGTCCACATCACAGGGTTGGATGGCAGCACACATCCAGTATGTATGGATGAACACCCAGAATGTGTCAGACGTGTCACCTGTGCAGAAGTATCTGGCCATTACCTGTGCATCCCCACAACACACACACATGCAACATATGGCAGATGTACTATAGCAGTACACACATGTTCATAGGTTCATACTAGGCTATCTGCCCGAGGGCATTTACAAGCCTAGCCCATCGTTTTGTGGCTTACGCCACCCCTTTAGTATGGGGAACCATACCCATTATTTTGCTGTGCCTATGTCGAGCAGTGACACGGAGGTAATACCTGGGGTATATCTGCGATCTCCCATCCATTGGTCAAGATTTCTCTTGAACAAGGCCAGCGAGGTGCTCTGCCTCACATATACCGTGATTTTGTTCCACAGCATAGGAGTCTTTGGGTGATGAATCTATCCCTCCAGCATGTCCTATTAATAGCCGTGTCGAGGTTTAAGTCTCCCACCCTTGTGGCTCTGATGGATCTAGGTTTTTAGGTGAAGGATATTCATCAAATCTGGGTTTGACATGGCCTTGTATGTTGGGCAAAGGTCACCTCTGAGCAAGCGTAAGCGACTGAATAGAACATACATGGACATGCTGGAGGGGCAAATTCCTAACTGAGAGGCTCCCTTCACTCTGTAATGAGCTCGAACAGTTGAGAATGAACAGTTCATAGGTTCATACTAGGCTATTTGCCCTAGGGCATTGGCAAGCCTAGTAGAATGTGTTTGTCTTTGCCACCCAATCACAAGTTATGCTGCTATGCCCTTGTCCGACTTTAGTATACTTTGCCTCTGTCTAACAGCGACATAGAAGTGATACCTGGGGTACAACTATGATCTCCATCCACTCATCCAGATTCCTATGGAAGAGAGTCAATGAGGGACTCTGCCTAACCAGTAGTGTGAGCTCATTACAGAGTGAAGGGAGCCTCTCGGTTAGGAATATGCCCCTCCAGCATGTCCATGTATGTCAGTGCTGAGGTCCAGCTCTCCTGAGCATGTGGCTGTATGGGACTCTGATTGGCTGAGGTGCATCACGCTCATTACTGCTAGGTAGGACATGGCTGTATATGGCATGCACATATTGCCTCTGAACAGGCAGTATGCCACTGAGTCCAGCTGGATTCACTTTACCTGGGCAGCATATGACATCTGTGTGAGCCATTGCATCCCCTTGATGATGTACTGTTGTCCTGTACCAGTTGCTGTAGGTGTCTGGTTAGGTACATCTCAAAAGGCGCATTGTACGCAATTATAGGCCTGATGATGGATGAGTACAGAGGCACAATGACCTCCCCTGCCATACATGTGAATCAGTCATGATTAGCTGGGCTATATAACATGTCTGTCAATCCACATTGGCCATGTGGTAGACAAATGACAGACCGCTACCATGTTTCTTCCCCAGGTCCCCAACTACGCCTTCTGTACGCAATGGCCTAACACCTATGTTGTACTGTGCCACCAATGTGGAGGCGTGGCAATCTGCATTGAATACTGATACTCCCCTCCCTTGTTCAAGTGTTGTGGCCGACAAGAATGGTAACAGCTATAATGTGGTAGTACTGGTGTGCTCCTGTGAAACCTGAAACAGGTTCATGTTACTGCACAGATATCGATGTCCAGAATGCTATGTAGGGTTTTGGGTGCGTGCATCCTTGGGTCTAGACGTCCAGTGTTGAGTAGCATCACTCTTACTTCCTCATCCTTTGTGATACAAATGGATGTGGGTTTGCCTTATGAGCCTTGCCTAATACAGGCACTATGGGTGTAGCAGGAGGCTCCGCCAAATGTCAATAGGACTGTGGTGACAGGTGCAAGCTGTCCCTAGCAAAGCATACCACCCCATGATGGCAGGCATTGGCACACCTGTGAATGACACCAGTATGTCAGTCAATTGTTGGAAGGGATCATCGTGCCTTGATATTGTGGCATTGTTCTAGGTGAGGGTAGGATGCTACTCAAGGTCAGGGTCAAACTGTCTCGGCCTACGTGCTCAGAGAGCTCTGTAATGTCTCATGTCATGTAGTCCCGGGAGGAATGTGTCAGGCCATTCACAGCAGCATGGACATTGACTGAGTCATACCTGTACCTGCCTTGGGGTTACCTGACTGTTTGTGTTATGTGGCAGTTCATAGTGCCTGACAGGCTGCACACCGTGACCCTCACCTCGTTAAGCCTGGTGAACGTGATGTGAGTGTGCCTGATGATAGAGGCACCTAGTACAGGTGTATGAGGTGTGTTGTTAACTGTTAATGGCTGTGAGTGTTCAGCACATTGGCTTTGTGTGATATGTGTTGCACATGTTCGTTTATGTGGTAGTGGTTGCCTGGATGTCTGCTTAGGAGGTCTCTGCTGCATAGGCAGAGCTGTGGTCTGAGCCTACAAGTATGATCATGTGTGATCATGTGTTAGGTCCGCTGTTGTGGTAGGTCTACGTGAGACTGGAAGTGTAGTGAGTGATGCCCTTTGCCACGTGACTGGTTATGGTGGTATTGAGTAGACAGAGCCTAGCCTCCAGTCTGGTATATGGTTGCATCACTCACATGAGTTTGAATTTGTTGTTAGGAGGAGGGGTTGTCTGTGTACATGCATCTGTTCTAACATTGTCTCTGGAGTACCACACTCACCAGCTGGACTGAGGAGGGAACTGACAACTGACCTCTGGACATGCTAGAATACTATTGTGAACTCTGTAATCACTAATGATTGAAAACAAGGTCCAGTGGGGAGTGAGGGTGTACTGACATTACCTACAACTGCTGACTGATATAAAAGCGTCAGTGAGCAAATACCAGGTAACCTAAGTGCAATGTGTCACAATGAAGTAAATGCAACAATGACAAGCAGTCACTTGCTGTCATGTGTAACATGGAAGTACGTACAGTAAGCAATGCAGATAACAGTAGTGAGTCACAGATGTGTTGCAAAGATGTGTACTATGTGGAAGTAGCATACCAGTGAAATAACAAGCTAACAGATAACAAGCATATAAACAAAGGTAGATGCAGGAGGCCTGATGTAGTGTTTGCTACAACAAACAAGGTGTAGCAATGTCAGTAAGATACAGCTCAGATATGCAGGCACTATAAACCTGAAACCAGATGTCCCCAGCTATGAATGGCAGAGTACAGCCTATTGTCACACATGAGTGCAGACCACAAACCTCGTTAATGTTAAATAACTGGCCTGAAGGCCAACTGCCCATACCAGAAGTAATACACTTGTACACTGGGCCCACAATCAGCAGTTCCCAACTTCAATGCATGAAAGATATGTGTCCTGCCACCACAGTGCTTGCCACCAACCTCCCTAATGTAAAACAACTGGTCCGAAGGCCAAGTACTTAGTACAAATGACATAGAATGATAGCTACACTGTAATCAGGTTTTAACCAATCAGTAATAAGTAGAAGTTAACACTACCTGTATAGAATGTGTACCATGTATTGTTGAGATACTATGCTGATAACCTGTTTGTGTACCTTTCCAGATAGACATGGCACCTAAACGGAATCCTGCCTACTCTGCTGCAGAGGATGACGTGATCCACCAGAGCCTGGTGCGTGACTATGCCATCCTGTTCTCACGCACCACCCAGAATCAGCAGGAGAGGTCTGCACTGTGGCAAAACCTTGTTAGCAGGATAAATGATGTTGGCATGCATGATAGGACATATGAGCAGGTGAGACATCACTGCAGTGATTTGATAAGAAATGTCCGCCAGCGTGCTGCAGATATCCGCAGGCAACAGGCTGCCACAGGTGGGGTGGCCACACATCCCCTCACCAGACAGGAGGGGCTACTGCTAAGTGTTGTGGATCCAGCCCCAGAACAACAGCAACCATCATGCATCCTGATGGAGGTTGGATCCACACAGCAGCAAGACAGCGGCGTGCAGGTAAGATGCCATATTCATTTATTGTTATTACTTTTACATTTGTTGACCCAGATAGTCTAGCTGGATATAAGTTCATTTTCAGTAGAGGCCTGTGGAGAAAAGCTCCACACATAACGTAATAAAGGCAGACAGACAAGTTGTCATTACAGACAGCCAACATAATAGAATTGTACACCAGCCTGTTAATTAAATCAACATACATGTAAGGAAGTCAAACAGTTTAGAGTCATACACAATGTACCGTTGGTTTCAAAGCAATCCTACCTAAAGAATAATGGTTATGCAATAAGGCAAAAGCCATATACATAATAGTTAGGGCTCAGAAGGGTAGAGAAGTAGAAGGAGTATGACAGATACAATGATATGGAAGAGGCAGGAGTCAAGAAGGGAAGTGAGGAAAAGAAGGAAGACAGTCAAGAGGAGGTGGGAGGGATGGGAGAAGTAGGTCAGAGCATAGAAGGACATCAAGGTGAAAGAAACAGGGTAGAAGCTAGTTTCTATGCACAATGAGGGGTTAAGGGTGAAGAGAGGGTAGGGAGAGGGACATTAGTCTGGACTCCAAGAAGAACAAAGCCAGTGGTTTTGGAAGTACAGTTTGAGTTGACGTTTGAAGAGAGGTAAGGGTGAGATTAGAGTTAACTCATGGTATGTACATATGACTGTTCTGTACGCTGTTACTTCATGCACGCATAAGGTGTGCATGTGGTATGTATCTGTCATCATGATATATATACAGACATGATGTGCAGCTGATGTGCATAAGGGAACTAGTGTACTACTGTACTGTATCATGTGCAAAATGAATGGCACACATGTGCCCACTGACATTACTCTCTTCACACTTCCAGGTCCCTCCCATGTAGCAATGAGGCAGGCCATACATGCTGGTGAGTCTTTTTAAAATTATCTGTAAAACAATTTATAAAACTAGGAAGAGTAGTGTAACTCTGTAGTAGACATGCTGGTGACTGTGTTCACAATAACTGTAATTGACAGGTAGTAAATTGAGTAGTGTAACACGGTACTGATGTGTGTATTTACTGTGGGGTGTGCAAGTGTGCCTGTGCCCAAGTGTGCATGTGTGTTAGTGTCCATGAGTGCATGTGTCCATTTCTGAATGTGTGCATTAGTATTGAAGTGCATCTCTTTCAAATATGTATTGAGACTGTAATCTGTGTTCCATGTTTTCCTCCCGTAGGTTCTGGTGCTGCTCTGGTGACCTGCAGCAGGGAACCTGAATCTTGTGCCCCAGGTACTGATGATGATGAAATGTCTGTAATGGTGCAGGAAGGTGTGTCTGGGTCCGCCATTGGTCAGCCAATTGACAGTACACAGCTTTCAACCCGTCAATGCGCACAGTCATCCTGCCGTTACATCCTTTGTCACCATTGTCCCTAGGTGATGGACAGTCAGCAGTGGGCATAGATCAAGGTAATGTGGTACCTGTGGTACATGCATCCTCACAAGGCAGCCATGTGCAGAGGCCTCCAATGGTTCCACGCAGACAGTCGCCCATGGGTTCTCATGGGGCATCCGTGGCCATTGCCTCTGGCCGACGTGCCCAAGGAGGTATGTCAACCTCCACTATGTTTAGAACTGTCATGCAGGCACAGGCACGTATGGAAAGGTACACCAGACAGGGTTTGAGGGAGCTGAGAGCATGTCGCATAGCCATGACAGACGGCATGCATGATGTTGCGAATGCTATCCGTAACTTCACAGATGTCGTTGACAGACGTTGTGGGGCATAGAACAGCTGCTCCACAACCAGATGTCCATGGGCCAGGGCGATGGTGTGCGCTTGCGACGCCGACGTGGCCGTATGCCAGCAAGAGCACCAGCTGGCAGTGGCGCGATGACAACGGACCCACTCGCCTCAAGTGCCAGCACCAGCCCCAGCAATGCTGGGTCTGTGCTGTCATCCAGACGCCCCAGGAGACCACGTGCACGTGGCTCTGGACAGTCCCAACAGGGAACTGTGTCCAGTCAACACACCCCTGCTTCTGATGACAGTACCCAGTCTGGTTTAGTACCGGATACGGCCCGTAGCACCCCTGCCAGGCACAGGTACCGTGTCCGTGCCCACAGACACTGATCTGGATGACCTGACAGGTGCAGTCTGTGGCTGTCCACAAAACCCTGTACATGGCAGCCATTATGTGGGACTGTGTGCGTGCTTACACACATGCAGAAACCTGGAAACCTAACATCTAGGGCAAACACATACACACACACACTGCACCAACAACGGTCCACCCTGTACTGCTGCCCCTCACAAACACACATACACACACGTGTCAATTGGTGTTACCAGTGGCCGGCTTGGGCATACCTAACCCACACCCTGTGCATATGATGACACTGTGCCACCTACTGCATACTACAACATCGGTGCAGGTAAAGGTAAACACGTTGCTGATGCACAGGGTGACTACATAGATGTGTATAAGTAGTAACATGTTGGTAACTGTTGACTGTTGCAGTATAAATGTGTGTATATCCCAGCAGTCCTGCTGCAGTAACTGTAGGAATGTCCTCAATTGTTATCTGCACCCATACTACTTAACAAAGTGTACCAGCTGCACACCATCACATGCTAACATTGACTATGGCAATGCGCATCTTGTGCTGTTATGTAGATTCAGCTACATGTATCTGTTCTGTCACACATGCATTTATACACACACTGCTACCCACACACATGCACACACTCACCTGCCATTCCCATTATTTATCACCCTACATGAGTAGCTGTTGATACATGACAGGTACACATTTCAGAAGTGCACTATGTTGTTTACTACTGGCATCCCCTTCTCTACCTGTACTCACAGGGTTCAGGCAACCTCATCAGTTGGAAGATGTAATGTGCATCAGGTACTGTAGTACCCTGATTGCCACAGCAAACATGTTTCCCATACGGAAATGCACACACAGACACATCCCACATCCACACACTTGCCACATTCAGGCTTCAGAACACTATCTAGGTATATTCGGTACATGTGCATGTTACAGTAGCATGTAACACTATACTGAGTACTGGCAGTTAGTTGTCTGTTGTCATGTTGTCTGTATAGAATAAAAGAATTGTTTGATCATCCTACTCCGTTTTGTGGACATTACTTGAAGAAGTGTTACCTTACATGTGTTATCAGTACCACCACCTTCTGTTTTGTAGTTTTGTTTGTATAGGGTGCTATCAACATCACTGCTTGTTAAGGGTAATGACCACCCTGCAGTGCATAGCCCCATGTGGCAAAAGCCACATCCCACCCCATCATTGTGCACACACACTAACCCCACCAACAGTAAAACACATACTTTCCATGTGCAAGATTCAAACCCATACCTAACTGTGCAATGACAGTAGAAACAGACACATTAGCAGAGTGTGCTATTTGCAGTAGCTGGAGAAATCCTTACTAATGCTGTACTTAGAGGGTGCTGACATCATCTGTGTGTAGGAGGAAGGATGTGCACCCTGTAGTGTGTTCTCCCAGTTGGCAAAAGGCAGTTAACCCTCCCAGCATAGTGCACACACATAAACCACACTCATACTAACACACATACATTCCCTTTGCAGGATTCAAACCCCTACCTACCTACGTTATGACACTGAAGAAAGATGCATTAGCAGAGCGCTATGCAAATTATTTGAGGACTTTACTACAGGTGATATAGTTATACAGTCCTGACATCATCACTGTTTCAAAATGGGGATCTGCATCCTGTACCATACTGTCACGGTTGCTAATAGGGACATTTCCCACACACACACATCGATGTGTTGGTGGTTTGCATATGTGTGGGATCCAGAACTCCAGTGTGATTAGTATATGGTTTGATTGCAACAATGAGGGATATACTCCCAGTGTTGAGCAGTTTGTACTCATGTTTGTAAAGATCAGCTCTACTATATCTGTCCCTCTTGTGGGAAGGTTGGTTACCTGTTCCATAGCCAAAGAATGTCCGATCAATGGGAACCTTAGAGCTTGGGTATTGTGGCTTGTGTAATGTTCACAGTCTATGTTTGGGTAGCTGGCATCACCCAGTATGATGGTGTTTGCAGAGTAATCTAAACTCTGTGTCAGCATGAAGGCTGTGTGGGAGACCTGAGTTTGAGAGGGTGCTGTAAGAGCTCCTCTGTGTCTCTTTCCATGTGGTCCGGGGAGGTACATCCCAACAGGTAGCTGACTGTGACCCTCCCCTTGCTCTGTCTGGAGGGCAGCACGTCTGTCAACAGCTCATGTCAAGCAAGTGCACACCCCTCATAAATGATGTGGAATCCTTCAAAGGCCCAAGGCCTGTTGAAAATATGGACCAGACTGCAGATACCTGTATAGAGTCATTCTGTGGACACATTCAGGAATGCATGGATCATGAAGCCACATATGAAAGCATGACCCAATTCTCCAAAGGCAGATGTCCTGGGCGCCGGACACCAGCCATAAACACACTATACAATAGAAGGATGGCACCACTACATGATACAACAACCTCCCAAAATGTGAAGGCACCACTGATGAGTATTGGATGACAACTACAGGCACCCATATGATTGTCTAAGGCCATCTTTGAGAGAGGATTCCACAAGTCACTGAGGATAATCACAAGGCTGCCTGTAGTTATGTTAGTAACCTGAGTGGTACTACCCAGATATGCTCAGAGGTAATACAATATGTCACACAAAATATAAAACACACAGACATTGCCATCATCCTAGTGGACAGGTTCAATGCTGCCTTCTCTCCCCACCACACCAAAAGGGAACATATGTCTCACAGCACAGTGCTTCCCCCCCTGACATCACAGATGTTCAGGTAAGAGATGCCCTTCCCAAAGCAATAAACACTGCATCAATGGGACCAGACAGTGTCCCAGGCTGTGTCCTACATGAACCACAAGAAGAGCTACACCCAGACATAACACCACTGTTCAATCCCAGCCTTAATACACGATATGTGGCCAGAGAGTGGCATACAGCAACAGTGGTCCCTCAACATACAGGTGGTGCTGTCACGGATCCTGGACACTACTTCCATATGTCTGACTAGCTTTGTCTGCAAAGCTATGGCAAGGATCATCATGAACCTCACATATCTAGATATTGTGGACCTAAAGACATGTCACCATACACAGTTTGGCTTTGTCAATGGCAAATCCTGCCTATCAAACCTGTTTGCTTTGTTTGAAACAGTCACCAAGGCCACTGTCAAGGGGTAGGAGGTCCACACAGCCTACCTGGACCTTGCATAAGCCTTGGATACAATACCCCACTTGTGCATTCTAGGAAGCTCACCAGTGTACATAATAACCCCTATGTCACTATGGGTATTGCACAGTGGCTCAAGGGCAGAACACACATGGTAGAATTGCTGGAGCCATGTCAGCCTCCAACCTAGTACAAGTGGTGTCCCACAAGGCACAGCCCTAGGAGCTTTCATGTTCATTATATATTTGTCATAGGTACAGGCCATCATGGAAGTACTGTGGCTCAGCAAGTCGCAGGTGACTGCAGACCGAACACCATAATCAACTCAACAGCTAACACACGCATCCTCCAAATGGGACTCTTGCAAACACACGACTTGTGCCACAGCCATGGCCTCAACGTGAATGACAGAAAGAGTATAGTCATCCCCTTTGTCAAACACTAAGTGACCACAATGTACCACATATGTGTTAATCCAGTAAGTGCAGACCAAGGAATTATGGACCTTGGGGTACGCAGGTTGATAGCATTCTACCATTTGACAACAACATGGACAAAGTGGTTAGGTAAGCATGTTATATGGGCCACATCAACATGGGATCCACATGTAGGCCAGGGGAGGACATTGTGCCCCTTTACTCATCCCTCATCATGCCCATAATTGACTATGATGAACCTGTCGGCATGCACCTTACCAGACACCTGCAGCAACTGGGGCTACCACATATGTACCTCAACAAGGGGATCAAAGTGCTCAAACAGATGCCACATACTGACTGGTTAAAGTAGCAGCAGCTCTACTCAGTGACATACTGCCTCTTCATAGGCAATCTGTGCCTGACATAGAAGGCCAGGTCATACCCTCACGTAATGGCCATGCTGCATCTCAGAATATCCAGATCACACCAGGATACACGCTGGAAATACTTGAACCTCAGGAGTGATATACATAGGACATGGTGGAGGGGCACATTCACAACTCAGAGGCTCCCTTCATTCCTGATTATTATCCCAATAGAGGTTAGGCAGACTGACTCAGTGACTATCTTCAAGAGCGATATTAATGACTGGATGTGACATTGTAGGGTTACCCTGGGTATCACTTATGTGTCACTGTGAGAAAGAGGCACAGTATCCTAACCTTGGAAAAGGGCATAGCAAGACAGATTCACAATGCATGTTGAAAGGCACGCACATTCTGGCTAGGTGGATACATGCCCTGGGCAGATATCCCTGTACGAACCTATGGACCTATGTCTCTTTTTCACCATTGGCCCTATGTGCTGTCAATCACCAATGTAATCTCAATACTCCGGTAGCATGTGCAAAGGTCAGTTGTCAGTCACCTCTATGGTACAGTTGTGGAATATGTGTGTCATGTAGTAATGTCACAGCTGCCAAATGTACACAGTCAACCCTATCCCCTACCCATTGATTTACATCACATGTATGAGATGGAAACACATGGCCAAACTGTAACAACAACATACAAGTCAGTCAGATGCATGGACACATGACTCAGTCATTGTCCATGCCACCACAGCTGATGTGGGATGTCGCTCACTGGGATACGTGATAGGGAACATGGAAGGGATCACTGAGCAAGTGACACAGGCTGGTAGACCCCTGACCTTGGTTGGCATCAGACCCTCACCAGGGATTCCGACAAATTAATGAATGCTAATGAATAAGTGTAGCTACAACACCCTAGCTGAATGGTTCTTAGCATGCAGTCACTGCATTGCTATGGAATACTGTCTTACCACTCCCACAACAGGTGAGAACATGCAGCTCCTGTACATTAACAACATGTAGACTTTATGCCCCAGACCAGGTGTGCATCCCTCACTACTAGGCTGATAGCATCTACATCTCACACTGTATATACACATCCCACATGCAGCATCTGCACAGAAGACCACGGTCATAATGTTACCCTGTGCAAATACCATGTATTCACATGTGGCAGGCATCACACATGGTAACTATTGAAAGTCACAGGTACATATGTGTATTTGGCACACACATACAGCATGTGTTCATTGCCATAACCAGTGTAATCAATGTCATGCATTATTGTGAGGGACAACCCACACACATGGGCATTCTGTGTGTGCACAACACACATGGCATGTCTGTAATCAAAAGCCATACATAATTGTGATATCATTTAGAAAGGGGTATGTGCATCCTGTAGTGTGTTTTCACAGTTGCCAAAAGGGATATATCAATCATGCACACTTACCCCCCTTCACACACACTTGCCACCTGCTGGATTCAAACCCCTACCTAGCTATGTTAGGACACTACAGACGGACGCATTAGCACAGTGCGCTATTCGCATTACTGGTGGATTTCTTTTCCCCTGATATACTTATAGGGTGCTGACATCATCAGAGTCTAGAAAGTGGAATGATCATCCTGTGGTGTGTTTTCCCAGTTGCCAAAAGGGATGTTTCTTTCATACACACACACTTACCACCTGTTGGATTCAAACCCCTACCTAACTATGTTATGACACTAGAGACGGACGCATTAGCACAGCGCGCTATTTGCATTACTGGCGAATTTCTTTTCCCCTGATATACTTATAGGGTGCTGACATCATCAGAGTTTAGAAAGTGGAATGATCATCCTGTGGTGTGTTTTCCCAGTTGCCAAAAGGGACGTTTCTTTCATACACACTCACTTACCCCCCTTCACACACACTTGCCACCTGCTGGATTCAAACCCCTACCTAACTATGCTATGACACTAGAGACGGACGCATTAGCACAGCGCGCTATTCGCATTACTGGGGAATTTCCTTTCCCCTGATATACTTATAGGGTGCTGACATCATCAGAGTTTAGAAAGTGGAATGATCATCCTGTGGTGTGTTTTCCCAGTTTCCAAAAGGGATGTTTCTTTCATACACACTTACACACACACTTAGCCCCCTTCACACACACTTGCCACCTGCTGGATTCAAACCCCTACCTAACTATGTTATGACACTAGAGACGGACGCATTAGCACAGTGCGCTATTCGTATTACTGGGGAATTTCCTTTCCCCTGATATACTTATAGGGTGCTGACATCATCAGAGTTTAGAAAGTGGAATGATCATCCTGTGGTGTGTTTTCCCAGTTGCCAAAAGGGATGTTTCTTTCATACACACTTACCCCCCTTCACACACACTTGCCACCTGCTGGATTCAAACCCCTACCTAACTATGTTATGACACTAGAGACGGATGCATTAGCACAGCGCTATTCGCATTACTGGGGAATTTCCTTTCCCCTGATATACTTATAGGTTGCTGACATCATCAGAGTTTAGAAAGTGGAATGATCATCCTGTGGTGTGTTTTCCCAGTTGCCAGAAGGGATGTTTCTTTCATACACACTTACACCCCTTCACACACACTTGCCACCTGCTGGATTCAAACCCCTACCTAACTATGTTATGACACTAGAGACGGACGCATTAGCACGGCGCTATTCGGATTACTGAGAGAATCCTTTTCTCCAATATACTTATAGGGTGCTTACATGATCAGTGTCTAGAAAGGGGGATGAGCATCCTCTGGTGTGTTTTCACATTTGCTAGGGGTAACATTTGGACCAAGTGTGTGAGCATGCCCAGTTCAGCCTTCCCGTGGCATGTTGTGTGAAAGATGTCTCATTTATCTAAGTGTGTGAGCATGCCCAGTGTGGGCTTTACATATGTTGAACTCTGCAGCCCATCACATTTGTGGATGAGTGTGACCTTCAACAAATACCGAAGTTTATGGTTGTGTGTTCTGTGCCATGTTGTGTAGTTACTGTCCGAATGCTTTTGTGTGAACAAAACAGGGAGTATACTGTGCCTGCAGGTTTTGCATGGGATACTTTGCACACAATTGTCAACATCCGTTCATACTGACCTAACACTGTAGCACTGTCTAGTGTAGTGTTTCAGTACTTTCACTGTGGTGGTCAGTATCCTGGGCTTTAGTCCTATCACTGCTTTACATTTCCATAGTGTGCACAACAGCCTGGTTAGGGTCCAGTTGTGCACATCTGCACAAAGGCAGTGCCTCTACAGACCCTGTTAATTGCTGCCCCATAAGCTTAACAAGTGTAGTCTGCAAATCTATGGAGAGGATCATAATTGAGCTCATAAACAAAGATATAGGGGACATGCAGACATTGTACCCATCCCATTTTGGCTTGGTCAGGGGCAGATCATGCCTTTTGTACTGGGTTGACATCTTCAAATTGGTCACTTAGGCCATTGTTGGGGAAAGGCAGTCCATACAGCCTACCTTGGCCTTGCAAACACTTTCAACACAATACCCCACTCAGGTATTGTTGAAAACCCTAACAACTAAAATGTAAACCCATATGTCACAAGATGGGTTGCAAACTGGCTTAAGGACAGGACCCACAGGGTTAGAGTTGCTGGCACTATGTTAGACTCCAGGCTGGTCACAGGTGGTGTCACACAGGGCTCAGTCCTTGGCCCCCATTGTTTGTCATGTACTTCCCAGAAGTACAGGCCAACATGGGAGGACTTTGGATGACAATGTTAGCAGATGACTGCACACTGGGCAGCATAGTGGACAGTGCATCACACACAGATATCCTTCAGAAGGGACTCACAGTAACTGATAGCTGGTGCCAGGGCCATGGCCTGAAGTCAGAGTGCACAACATGTGTAGACATACCCTTCAGGAAAAGCAAGGTGACCCCAAGCTACCATATAGGTGGCAATCCTCTAAGCACAGAGGAGGTTATCATGGACCTGGGGACCCAGGTTAACAGTCGCCATTCTTCTGAGACTCACATTGCTAAAGTGGCTAGGAAGACCTTCTACATTGCCCACCTGATCAGGCTGGGATTCACATCCAGATCTAGTGGGTCATTGTTCCCCTGTACTCTTCACTTATCAGACCGGTGATCAAGTCGAATGCCCTATTCTGGCTGTATCTCACACAACATCTGCAGCAATTGGAGACACCCTGACTGTCCCCACCTAAAGGATCAAGGAACCCCAACAGCTGTCATATGCTGCCAGATTGACGACACTCACACTCTATTCACTCACATACCGTCTGCTTAGAGGTGACATGTGCCTGACGTGCGAGGCCATGTCCAAACAGAGATTAATGGGCATGCTCCACCTCAGACTCAGAAGATCCACCTGAACCACTAGTGCAGGTGACTTACACCTTAGCAGGGATGTATGTTGGACATGTTGGAGGGATGGAGTTATCACTGAGACTCCCTATGCTGTGGAATACAATCCTGGTCCATTTGAGGCAGAGCACCTTGCTGGCTGTGTTCAAGAGGTATCTTGACCTAATGCTAGTCGGAGAATGTGTTTGTCCATCAACACATTGTGTTTAGTTCGACATGTCATATGTCTTGTTTAGTATACTGTGCCTCTGTCTACCTGTGACATAACATTGATACCCAGGGTAAACCTCCCATCTCCCATCCACTCATTAGGATTCCTGTTGAGGGGACTCAACCAGTGTCTCTATGAACAACCTGTACTGGTAGTTTACTCATGTGTGGGGGTGGCTTCTGTGTTTTGGATAATGCAGTACAGCCTGTCCTATATATGTCAGTGCTGGGGTTCAGGTCCCTCATGTGCATAGCTCCCTGCCATTCAGATTGTACAAGGTGCAGCATGTGCATTGATTCGAGCTTGGACATGGCTTTCTACATCAGGCACAGCTTGCATCTGGGTGGACAACATGGCAGTGTGTGGAGCTGCACTCTGTTTAATCAGACTACACATTACATGTGTTCCAGCTCTGTCATACTCCTGGTGAGGTACTGTTGTGGACTTTACAGGTGCTGGATGTGTGTGCATGAGGTACACCCACAGGGGCTGTTGTGGTCATTTCTAATGCTGATGAAAGATAACTGCAGAACCAGAATGACCTCCCCTTAGCTAGATGTCAGACAGCATGGACCATACAATCACAACTGAAAACAGGACCCTCTCCACAAAGGGAAAGTGTCCTGTCTGGTGGACCCCAGCCATAAACAAACTGCATGACAGATGAGGGTTACTAATGCAAGACAGAGCTACATCTCCAAAAGGGAAGACAGCTGTGTTCAGCACTAGTAGAAAGCTACATTATCTCATAAAGACATGCAAGGTCAACTTGGGGACATAAATCACCAAAGACAATGAAGGTAACCACACTGCTTTCTTCAGTTATGTCAGACACCTGGTTGTGAACCCTCAGATATGCTCAGAGTTGGTACACAACAACATATATCCCAGTGACCTGACAGATATTGGCAACATTCCGGCGGACAGCTTCAGTGCGATTTACCCCCTCCCTCACCCCCAAAACAAGATAGTTATCACTGCTGTATGTAACCTCACTGTCATCTTGGATGTCCATGTGAGAGCCACACTCAGCAAAGACAAGTACACAGCATCCATGGGACCTGCTGGTATCTCCAGTTGCATGCTATGTGAACTCCAGAAGGGGCTGGACCCATATATACAACTGCTATTTAACCTTAGTCTTGCTACAGGATATGTACCTGAACACTGGCATACGGCAACAGTGGTCCCACTCCACAAGGGGGATGCCTCCACAGACCATGGCAACTACCACCACACAGGCTTAACCAGCCTTGTCTGCAAAGATATGGGAGGAGTCATGCAGCTCTTACACAGACACATTACTGACCTACGGACCCTTGTTCCCACCTAGTTCAGCTTTGTACAGGGCAGATCCTGCCTTTTGCACCTTTGCACCCGAAAAGTACCTACCATGAAGATCAGGGTTCTTCAACACATGTCATATGCTTCCAGAATAGAGGAAGTCCAGCTTTGTTCAGTGTCATACCAAGCATACTTACAGGTGACCTATGCCTGACATACAAGACCATGTCCAATCAGGATTTGGTGGACATACTCCACTGCAAGCAATCCAAATCCACCAGAGCCATGAGAGCTGAGTATTTGAACCTCAGCACATACATGTATAGGACATGCTGGAGGGACAGAGTCATAACTCAGAGGCATCTCACACTCTAGCAGAGTATCCCAGTTCATGTTTGACAGAGTCCCTCACTGACTCTCTTCAGGAGACATCTGGACAACTGCATATGAGACGGAGGCACAGACTAGACAGAGACACAGTCATGTTATTCAATTACGTAAGTGGGTCATAATGTGTCACTACTAAATCAGAGGCACAATATTCAGAATCTATTCTGTACACTTATTACCACTATAAGGGGTGGCAATAGCCACATCACTATGGCTAGGCTTATACATGCACTAGGGCAGATAGCCTAGTAGTACACTATGACACTATGAAACACCGTGTATGTGTAGCTATTGTCAATCAAACAGTATGATGTGGCTTGGGGGCTTGATATCTCCCTGTATTCCAACATTGTTTTGTCTATTCCTTCTAGCATGTCTAGGGATCAGTTGCTAGTGTCCTCTCCTGCTCAGCTGGTGAACCTGGGAATATTGAGGCACTGTTACAGTTGCCTCATGTACACTGACAACCCTCTCCTTCTGCCATAAAACACACATACATGTGAGAGATGCAACTATATAGCCAAAGTGGAGGCTGAGCTCTCTCAACATAGGACTAGCAAGACCAGAGAGAGGTTGAAGGTAACCACACACACATCTTTAATCCAGTCTCACATGGCACTGTCACAACTTAAGATCACACACATAGACACACAGAGACACTCTCGGAGGCTCTGATCAGAAGTCTACCAGAATGGCGGTGGCCACCACAGCAGACACTCACACAACTGCCTCCACAGGGCACAGCACATGCAACACATTGACCACAGAGTTGGTGTGCCAAACAGTCACAGCCCTTAAGGCCAAACACAATGCCGGACACACTTGTCATAGGTGACTCCATAGTCAGACACACTGATGTCCCACTCACCAGATCAGGTACAGAGGAGGTCACAGTAAGCTGCCTATCGGGCACTGGAATCCACCACATAATGCAAGCACTCAGGTCACTAAACTGCAAGTACAGGTCTGCCCCAGTCATAATCCATGCTGGTGTGAACGACCTGAGATGTACCTCCCTGGACTACATGGAAGGAGACATAGAGGATCCCTCTGATTATGTAGGCCAGGCAGGTATGACCCTGACCTTCGGCAGTATCCTACCTTCACCAAGTATGATGCCACATAAACAGAGACAAGATGATCAGCTGTAGTATTTTGCTTAGACTATGGTGTCATTCTAAGGGGGTCCAATGTCTGTCTGCCTGGGATGACATGCTGGACAGGCCACGGTGATTTGCAAGGGACGGCTTGCACCTGTCACCCGTGGGCTTCCGGATTTCAGATGATGCTCTTGCCACCCCATTGTGCCTTTTTTATGCAAGATTCAGATTCTACACCTACCACCCTAGAACACAGTAAAGGAAAGACACTAAGTGTAATGCTGCTCAATGCCCAAGGTCTCAACCTCAAGCTGCACACACTCTATGCCCTTCTCAGTATGTAGCACATTGATGTCTGTGCTGTGCCTGAAACCTGGTTCACAGCTTCTGACAGCACCCCGGCACTATCGGGTGTTACCTCATATCATGCATTCCGTCACCAGCATCCCGACAACACCAAGAAGGATGGTGGGTGTCCATATTCATCAAGGACACCCTCACCTCATGGTTGGTGGCAACACACGATGCATCAGAGACCATCCAGGTGCCAGTGACCATAGGCAAGACTGCTCTGCAGTTTGTAGCATGTTACATGCCACCCGCTCAGACTCAGGTACCTCACACAGCTATCCTGCAAACACTGAAGGGGATAAATGTATCTCAAAACACCATCCTACTGGGTGATTCCAACTATCCACATATAGACTGGGATCACTAATCATGCCACAACACTCTAACACAAAGGTTCCAAGAGTTCATACACTGAAATGCCATGGAACAACTGGTCCCAATCCCCTCAAGTGGAGGCAACATAGTAGAACACATCATCACGAACATGGGGTCACACTGTTCAACACCAGACATATACCCATCATTGGTGAGATCAGATCATGGACTATTCTCAGTGGGAGTCCACATCCCACCCACACCCCAGATGGGAAATGAAATGGTGAAGACCTTCTCAAATGCCGACTTCACATTTCTGAGGACTGGTGTGGTCTCTTTCAAGGCCCACAGGCCAGCAGACACCATTACCCAAGCCACTGTATCACTTAGAAATGCCTTCTACCAGCACCTCCAGGACTGCATGGTTCAGGCAATCCCAAATAATAATGACTCTTTGTACCACAGGCAAGCATCCAGTCTGGTGGACCCTAGCCATAAACAAGCTGTACAACACAAGGAAGGAGCTACTACAAGATAGAGCGTAATCCGTAGGGGGGAAGACACCCCTGCTCATTGTGAGTAAAACACTGGGTTCCCCCATACAATCATCCGAGGCATGTTTTGAGAGTAAACCCACTCAGGACTCCAGGGACAATCATGAGGCCTTTTTTACCTATGTTTGAAACCTGGGAGGAAACTCCCAGATATGCTCAGACTTAGTTCAGAATAATGTTGATATCACTGCACCTACAGACATTGGCAACATACTGACTGACAGGTTCAGTGCAGATTTCTCCCATCCCCCAACTGGGGGTATGTACACCAGAGGATTGTAGCCCCCCAAACATCTCCACTGCTGGGGTGGGAACTGCTCAATCCAAGGCAGAAAACACTTTATCCATGGGACCAGATGGTGTCCCCAGTTGTGTGCTCCATGAACTCAATGAGTGATTACACCCGCAGTTAGGGCAGCTGTTTAATCTTAGCCTCACCTCAGGATATGTTCCCAAGGAGTGGCATACAGCAATGGTGGACCCACTTCACAAAGGAGGTGCCTCCACCAACCCCAGAAACTACCATCCCATCAGCTTGACAAGCCTGTTCTGCTAAGCTCTGGAGAGGATCATAATGGGAATTCTAAATGAAGACATAGGGGACCTGCAGACATTGGATCCAATCCAGTTTGGCTTTGTCAAGGGCAGATCATGCCTTTTAAACTTGGTTGACTTTTTCAAAACACTCACCCAGGCCATTGACGTGGGCAAGGCAGTCCACACAGCCTACCTTGACCTGGCAAAGGCTTTCGACACAATACCCCACTCAGGTATCATTGAAAACATCACCAGCTTAATTGTGAACCCATACATCACAACATGGGTTGCAAACTGGCTAAGTGACGGAACACACAGGGTCAAAGTTGCTGGTGCCAGTTCACACTCCAGAGCTGTCACAAGTGGTGTCCCACAGGGCTCAGTCCTGGGCCCACATTTGTTCAGTATCTACTTTTCAGAAGTACGAGCAAACACAGGAGGATTATGGCTGACAAAGTTTGAAGATGACTGCAAACTGGGAAGCATAGCTGGAAACCCATCTGACACAGACATCCTTCAGAAGGGTCTCATAGACACAGATAACTGGTGCCACGGCCATGGCCTTACATTAAACACTAAACAATGCATAGCCATACCCTTCAGGAAGAACAAGGTTACCACTACTTCCCATCTAGGTGGCAATCCTCTAAGCACAACGTAGGTTATCAGGGACCTGGGCACACAGGTTGACAGTGACCTTTTGCTTGACACTCACATTGCCAGGGTAGTTTGGAAGGCCTTCTACATTGGCCACCTCATCATGCAGTGATTCACATCTAGATCAAGGGAGGTCATCATTCCCCTGTACTCATCACACCAATGATTGCATACACTGCCCCATTCAGATTGGATGGGCCCACAAATCCTCGACAGGAGGTGAAAGGGTCTCAAACATATTTCTTATGCTGCCCGACTGAAGGAATTCCAGCTGTATTCAGTCACTTACTGACTGCTCAGAGGTGATCTGTGCCTGACATACAAGGCTATGTCCAACCCAGACTTTATGAACATGCTTCACCTCAAGACCTCTACATCCATCAGAACTACAAGGGCAGGAGACCTAAACCTCAACACAGATATTAATAGGATGTGCTGGAGGGACAGATTCATCACCCAGAGAGTCCATATGCTGTGGAACAACATCCTGGTACATGTGGGGCTGAGCATCTCACTGGCTTTGTTCAAGTGAGATCTTGACCAATGGATGGGAGATTGCAGGTATATCCCAGGGATAACCTCAATATCACTGCTCGACAGAGGCACAGCAAAATAATGGGCATATTATCCATCAACTTGCAGGGGTGGCAGACGCCACAAAACTCTGGCCTAGGCTTATTAATGCCCTAGGGCAGATAGCCTAGTATGAACCTATGGACATAGGCCTGGGGCAGTTCCTGCTATTAGGACAGTGGTCTGCAGCAGGCTATATAGTAGTAGTCGGTTTTAGCCATTGTTTTTTGACCATGGCTATTCCATGTTGCTTCTTGTTGTGGTACAAACATGGGTGTGTGGTTATCCATGCTATTTATTGCTAGACACCCTCATTTTGTATCTTGTTCCATGTTTTTGCACATGTACATCACTGTATGACGTGCAGCTGTTTCCACAGGGTCATATGCGTGGATATGGATGTTAGTTGGGGTCCTCAGGTGTGCATATTGTACATGATATTACATTACTTAACACATGGCATTCATGCCTCAGGGGGTGCTGCAGGGCCACCTCTGTCGGATACACATACTACACTCCCTGTACATTTGGAAGCAGGTTGTGTCATGTTAGGCATCCCTGTTACTGTATGAGTGAGTCAGAGCGGTATCAGTCCCAGTGTTCCTACTGACCAAGCGTATGTGCTATGCGTTGCCTCTTTGCCAAGGCCAGGGCATACTGGGCACGCCTCCTTCTGCCTACTGGGACAAGGTCAGGTTGTTCCTCCTCCGAGTCACCCCTGCCTGTGGTGGCCTTGGCAATGGTGGGGATGTTTGGCCCAGCCCTGTGCTGGTCCTGCTGCAGCTGTTTCCGCAGGATCATATTATGTAGCATAGCACATATCATGATCATTTGGGTACATGTAGTTGGTGTGTACTGCAAAGCTCCACCAGATGTGTCCAGACACCGGAACCGTGACTTGAGCAGCCCAAACACACGCTCTATGATATTGCGTGTTTGTGCGTGTGCCTCATTATGGCGTTCCTGTTCAGGTGTGTGTGCATTTCTGATGGGTGTCATCAGCCACGGCTCAAGTGCATAACCTGCATCCCCCACTAGGTGTCCATGTGGGAAGTCCCCATTGGCAAATGATTGGTACAGCTGTGTCAGATGCCAGATGTGGGAATCGTGGTAGCTCCCAGGGCAGCCAGCACACACATTCATTATTATGCCCTGGGCATCGCACACGACCTGGCAGTTGATGGAGGGGTATCCCTTGCGGTTAATGTAGACTCTACCCCGCTCACCGGCTGGTGCTTTGATGCGTATGTGCGTGCAGTCTATTGCACCCAGCACCTCAGGGTATCCCGCTATTTGCTGGAAGAGACGCATATTGCTGGCCACAACCTCACAGTCATTAAGGACATATATATGATCACTGACATGTGGTGACATGGCATCCAGGAACTGGTGCAGTACCCTGGAGGCTGATGCCTGTGATATCCCCATCATATCACCAGTTGGTCTCTG
The DNA here is from genome assembly GCF_019279795.1 of Protopterus annectens. Classification (NCBI taxonomy): domain Eukaryota; kingdom Metazoa; phylum Chordata; order Ceratodontiformes; family Protopteridae; genus Protopterus; species Protopterus annectens. The sequence continues at coordinate 292,787,438 of NC_056738.1, read as the reverse complement.
GAAGGTACCTGTTGCTAGTATTCTTAGGCCAACACATACCTTGGTTTCCACTGGGATGGGTTCCCTCTGTTGGTTCTGTGTGTGAGGTGTGGCCTGCACAGCTCAACAATCTGCTGCAGGAGCTCTCTGTCCACTCTATAGCTCTACTATCTCCAGCTCATGTAACCCATGGTAGGTGACCCTGGGCCTGTATACTCTTCTCCTTCTCCTCACTCTGGGTTGTCTGTCAGCATCTGCATTGTCACCACCCTCAGCAATTCGCCTATGCCTGATTATAATAGCCATGGCAGCCCCTAGCATTTCTGCTCTGAGTTCAGCTTTTTTCAGTTTTCAATTCTGATAGCTTAGTTTCTGGCAGTATCTCTTGTGAGAAACAGCCTGCACTGCTCTTTGTTGTGTTTTAAGTGCTGGGTTGGGCTTCTAGTCTGCCTGTGTAATTGCCTGCTTCTAATTGTTTCCACCAATTAACTCTAGTAGTATCTTCTGGCAGTTTCCATGTATTTTAGTTGTTTCCTGTTTCCTCTCTGTTTCCTGAGGGGGAGCAATGTGCACACCAGCTTAAACACGCTCACAGTCACTTAAACGCGCGCACACATCCCTACACGGTGTTACACGTGTGCACACATCCTTACACGGTGTTAGCTAGGCTGACTCATGTTAAAACACACGCACACTGCCTTACACACATGCACGCCCACGCAAACCGTTGTAAACAGTTTGCAACACGCTCCCACATGTTAAACCTGCCTTACACGCTGACACGCCACAAGATGCACGTATATCAAGAAACTTTGAGTGTAGGGATAGCGTATACCCTCATTTTCTTGACTTTCCTAGTGTTCTGTTGGGACACACCTCCCTCCCTGATGTCTGTCTGTCATCTGTTACCTTACATTGCCCTCCAATCTGGTACATTTCTTTCTATCCTTCCCCTCCGTGATGTCACCTACCTCTTACTCTGTTCCTACTCCTTCTCTAACTCTTACACTACTCAGAAAGTGCTCATTACCTATGTGGCAGTGTGATTCAGTATTGTAACCCTCATTTACATAGGATTGCCTAGTAATGCTTAGTTACATATCTTACACGGAGCTTCCCCCCCTTGACAACCACTACACGGAGGCCATATTGTTTTTAGTCTGCAAGTCCCTCCATTGACATTCCATGTAATACATAAATCCCACAATTGTGGGCTTATAAGCTTCGGTTTTCAGTTTTAGCTAGCGCACCCGCTTTGCTGGGTGCGCTGCAGTTAAACACAAAAATCCCGTGAAAAAAAAAAGTTAAATAACTTATTTTTGCAACACTTTTTCATGCCAATGGCCACATATTTGGCCATTGGCATGCTTAATGACACATATGCACCCTTTATTTGGAGCTGACATAGCTCCGTTTTTGATTTTGCAGAAATGTACTCAGTTGTCAGCTGAGTACATTTCTGCAGCTAACACGTCCGTTACACGGACTGGTTTTGGCTTCGTGGATCGCTCAAATACCTCATTTGCATATCTTGGTGCTGCAAATGAGGTATTGAGCATTTCCACGCCCAGTCCGTGTAAGAGATGTGTTAGCTGTCTCTTACACGGAGATTTGGGCTGTTCCTGAATCAGGAGGCTTACACGGAGGCTTACACTACTCTTGAACTCCGTGTAAGCCTTCCTGAATCTGGCACATGGCCTTTTGAAAGTGCAGCCAAAAAATATTTTCAATTGCAGATGTTTTGAAGGAAGTGAGTGTTAATAATTGTAGGCCTAACCTTAAGAAGAGTGAAAAGAACCATCCTAAAGAGTTTCATGATCTCATTTCCCTGTTCTGTCCTGAAGGCTGATTTTTACTGTATCCATGCATTTCCATGACTTACCAATAATATGACAGATATCCGGATTATTCAGACTGCTGATTTTTTTTCAGAGCCTACATAAATAATACAGTGGATGTGTACTTCAAATAGTTGCATTTCTAACTATAAGATTGTACTATTCAATAATCATATTTGCAGTGTAAACTGTTGAGAGCAGCATATACATGATTATTCTTTTCTCTTCTTTATCTATGAAAAGTTGCTGTTCTTGACAGAATCAGCTAAAAATCTACAACCTCATATGTTATATAATTTGTTTTAATTTGAGTAGTATGCTGTAAAGCAATTTATTTTTCATCAGATGAACTTGTATGTCCTATAGTAATACTGAATGGTATCAAAGTCTGGCAGGTTGAAGTATATTGTAGTCTGGCAGTATACATGAGTGGCAAAGAAATTAAGGATGCTGCTAGAGTCATATTAGTCTGGCAAAGAGAAATCAATACTAAAGTAATGCATTTGATTAAAAGATTTACCTTTTTCCAGTGGGTCATAAGCCAAGAACGATTTCTTTTTATACATCTATTGTCCCTATAACACAAAATGATTGTTGACTCGTGAGCTTAGATTTAAACTACAGGAAAGAGCTGTCCAGCTAAAACTTTTTGATTAACTGGAAGGTGCTACATCAATTGATTCTTGCATAGTGACAAGGAGTTATCTTAAATAGAAATGTCAGCATTCAAAAACGGAAACAGACCAAAATCCACATTTTTAAGTTATTATATTAGTATTTCTCATGTAAAATTGCAAAATGAGGCATCTCCTCCGGAAAAAAGAAATTTTAGCCATGGATTTTGCAGATTTTATTTATTCCCTGTTTAGGGCATGTCAGAACTACAGTTATTTCCGATGGCACTTTGACTCATGTTTTTATTCAAAGAGTAATCATCAATATTTCCATTGCAGAAGGTTGAGATGGCACCTTTGCATCTTCAGATGAGCTAAACATTTTCTCTGCATTATGGAAACAAACATTTAATATATTCAATACTTTGGAGTAAACATGTTCCCCATTATTGTACAAGAATCTATTTCATAATTATACTGGTTATTTCTTGTAGAATATTAAATTAATGACAAAATGCAGTGATTATTGATGACTTTGTTGCTTTATTGCTGACTGAGTATTTTTTCCAGTCTTTGATTAAAAAAAAAAAAGCTTACCAGCTTACTTGTCCACTGTCTGCATATCAGTGTTTAATTCCTGCATAGTATATTTCATTGCTGTACAAGAATTCCAGTTCCTGTATACTGCATTCCATTGCTACACAAGCATTCTGATTCTTGCACAGTGTACATTTTGCCTGTATATGTCTGACATATGGCTTTGGTGTATGAATAGCTGTCATGATATTACTAAAATGAAAATGTTGCAGCTGTGCTATTAAGAATGGGACTACTCCTGCTGCCCTGTCATGACTACATGCATATTTGTGGCACAGTGCTCACACAAGAGAGTGATACAGTAAACAACTGCTGCTCCTGCAACTACTTAAATCATCAGAATACTGTCAACCACAGTGTGTCTTCACAGAAGTGCACTATGGCCATTCTTAGTATCACTTTTTTACTGTTTCTGCTGTCATACAGTGTGGAGCTGATAATGCATTAAGTAGATGATTGAAATCCATCTAAATAAGGGAATTATGGCACAAAATGTGACAGAAAAATACAAATTCCACAGGTAATTCTATCTGGCATATCATTTGATAATTACCTAAATACATAATCTCAGATTTGTGCCATAGGACAGATGTAACATGGTACATCAACAATCAACAAATAAAGGTAGTAGTTCTTCAGAAAAAGAAATGTATTGCATTACTACTAAAGGCAGATTCATATATAAATATGAGGCTACAAGTCCGTAGACTATTACCAATATGGCCAATAGCTAGATACCAGAATCATGCCCTGTACCTTGTGATTGCTAGGTAAGGACCTTAACCATATTGCCAACCACCACCTGGAGTATAGACTACACATGTTCACGTGGATGTTTGTCATATATGTAATGTCCAACATACACACCAAATGGCTGTGACTCACCATTTGGATTCAGGATGAAGCAGAGGACAAAGATCAAGACTGACCAAACCTTCATCTTTAACATTACATATCATGACTTGATAGAGTGAAGAACCTAATATATCAGACGTGACATCAGATCTGTAGAAAAAGTGCAAGTTAGATGATAAGCTACAGGTTATGTACCAGGTCAGTAGAGGACGGTGTTGTGTGTGTGTGTGTGTGTGTGTGTGTGTGTGTGTGTGTGTGTGTGTGTGTGTGTGTGTGTGTGTGTGTGTGTGTGTATATATATATATATATATATATATATATATATATATATATATATATATCTATAGATAGATACAGATCTATATATATATATATATATATATATATATATATACATATATATATATATATATATATATATATATATATGGTTTACTATTGAAATGCCGATCCTGACATGGGTGACTTGACTTGCACGAAGGCGAAAATGCGATCGTCACCACACCGAATCCCAAATGTGCGAACGGCAAAACCTCGCCCCTTTCTGACCCATGGTAGCATGGGTGTGGAGGTGTTGTGCAGCCGGTAATGTCGAATGTCGAATGGGTTTCGCTAGCGAACAGGTTTTGCAGTTTCGGTTCGCGAAAACACGTCGATGAGGTGGCCGTCCGAACAAAGTGCATTCGCTTATTCAATAGTAAACCTATATATATATATATATATATATATATATATATATATAGATATATATATATAGATATCTAGATACACACACACACAGACACACACATACACACACTGTGTGTTGCATATAAGACATCAGGGCAAAAGACTTGTGTAATGGCACAATTGATCATTATTTATAACTCCTGAAATATATATAAACTTACGTATACAGAAGCCATTATGTGAATATATTTTAAAAAGCAGGAGATGCCACTAATGCATTTAAAATTTATTTTTCAAGTATTACTAGTTAATACACTATCAACTTTTCTACTTTAAAATTTTCATCTATTCATAATGATGTTTATCAAAAATACCTCTTTCTGCAGTTACAGAATCCTTGAAAAAAATCTGGAAACCACCTCCACAGGGCCTCATAAATTTTCTGTGATAATGATTTTAAATATTCAAGAGCTACTCAATCCAATTTAAAAAAAAATAATTTGAACAGTTACTTTATTGAAGATATCTACAGTAATCCCAATGTATAAGGGTTCAAAAATTAATAACAGAAATTATAAACTGATAAATCTTAAATCAGTATGAAAAAGTTTTGCAAATTTGTTTCATAGAATTCGCTAGGTTATCAAGTAACAGCATAGTTTTAACATTCATATATCAACATGGATTAAAACCAAGTAAACTGAGTATGACTAATCTGTCTGAATTTTATGATCATACAAGTCTGGCCAAGGATCTGGGTCTTTTGGGTGGTGTTTTCTTGGATTCAGTGAAAGTTTTCCATACTTTATTGCATTCATCTATTTTCAAAGCATTATTAAAATTTAAATGTAATCCATTCATAATTAATTGGATAAATAACTGGTTGTACTGCCATTCCCTGTTATGATACAAGGCTACTTCTAGCTACATAAAAATAACTAAAGGAGTTCCTCAAGGCTCAGTTTTGGTTCCCTTTGTATTTAATCTAATCTTTGCTACATCATCAGTAAGCAATACTTTCTGGGTTAATAAGCATGCAAATGATTGCATGATATATCCAGAGGTGAGTTGTCAGATATCATCACATTTTGTGTTCTATAACTGAATGGGCCAATAAAGCTGGTCTTGAATTTAGTCAAAATAAATACCAAGCTATGCTAGGAGAAGTAAACCAATATAATGATCCTGGGATTACAATTTTAAATAACCTTACATTTCAGATGCATGTTAATCTTATGCAAAATAAAGCTTTAAGAAATATTGAGCAATTGCGGAAAGTGATTTCATAAAGGGTTGAAAAACACATGGTTGTTCTTCACTGTAAATATTTAAGACCATTGCTAGACTTTAAAACTCTTTTTGTATGTATACTGAAACTTAAACTGGGAGTGCCTTCTGAGTGGAGTCTGCATGTCCTCCCCACAGTTGGGTGGGCATTTGAAAGATGCGTAAATGGGCGTGCCTTCATTGAAGGTTGAACGGTGAGCTGGCACCTCAGCATTTGTAAAAATCTACTGCCAATCATTAGTGGACCGGAGTTCTGCTGTTGCGACCCCTAACTGGGAAAAAGCCGAAAGATAAACAACAACAACTGAAACTTAAACTGGAGTTGGTTCAGAGAAATGTACTAAGTATATTCTCACAGTTTGTGAAAGTAGCTATTAAGACAGATGCTTGAAATTAAATCTGGTTTCCATTCATTGCAGATGTTTTACAAGAAAAGCAGTTTTGGTTGATAAGTCATTCACATATTTTATCTTGTAAGCAATACTAAACTTATTGGTTCAATCTCATGTATAAATGCATAAAAATACAAATCTAAATTTCTATGTTCATTTAAATAAAGCATTGTAGATGTAAATACATTAACCAAACTATTAGAATTTGAAATAAGTTGCCGTGTAAAGTAAGGGTTTTGGAAAGTGTATCACAATTTAAAAAGGGATTACGTATATGAATAGGTAATGATGTGTATACTTATTCTAAGGAATCTGTGTTTTTTTTTTACCTGTCTTAGGGCATTAACAGTTTTTCTGACTTAATAAGCATATGTCAGTCTGAAAGATCATCTATAGTAATCCAGTTTACATGGTAGTCTGTATGAAACCTCTTATGTATGCAGAATATGTAGCTATGGACACTTGAATCTTGCACTGACATACTTTGCATGAACTAAGCCCTGCTTGGTGTTCACGTGTCATTGGCTCTTTTGGCTAGCAAGGTGCAGCTACCCTGTCCCCTTCTATCTAGTCAATCTGTTTCAGTCTCTCTTAAATGTTTCAGTTGTTTGCCACTAACCTCTCATTCAGGATGCTCACCCTGCCTATTCACTACCTCTTTCAATAAAGTAGCCCTTTCTTAAGTTGACAACGTCTAGTTTTATACTGCTGCTTCTATCTATTATCTCATTCTGTCTCATTTCCTTTCCTCTACATCTCTATCCAATGATCTTGTGTGTGTAACAATGTCATATCACCATTGTCCCTTTTAGTACATAACGAATATTAAATCAAACCATACTGATCTTTACTCTTGTATCACTCCAGGCATGTGATTATCCTTGCAACCTTTTTCTCCTCCTCTTTAATTATTTAATGTTTGCTTCCCTACAAAACTTCCAGGGTCAAACACAGTAATTTCTGTTTTTGGTCTCACTGCCATTTTGTAGAGTGGCATTAATACTTACCTGTGCCCAGAATGAATTACTAACGCTACACACCTTAACAGTTCTGCCAACTTTTGGTGCTGCTCTCTTACATTTGTTTTTGATACCTCAAGCATAATGATTAGGTCCCATTCATTACCAGCTGACTTGTGGTTGTACCACCCTATTATATCATTATATAACATTCTTGTATTATTTTCTCCATACTCAACAATTTGCTCTTATAAGTACTAAGCATAAACTGCCAGCTTGCTGACCAAGCTTTCTATCTTCTCAACTCCCTCTTTAGATTGTCTACTCCAATTCTCACTGTCAACTTTGTTTAGGTTTCATTCACATTTAACTTTGTTCTGTTCTCTATTCTCTTTAACTACACTATATATGGTAAATGGTGCAGGCAAAGCCTTGAAATTATCTTTGGGGCAAAATAGTAGTTAACAATTTGCCTAGCTCCCACACTAATCACCACCCCTTGCCCAATGTCATTACCATATTTTGAAACCATTCATCACCTATTCTTCAAAAGCCTTACTGAAGTTCTGGTGGATTTCATCTTCCTTATCAGTCTATCTACCCCCCCCCCCCTTAGCCCTACATCAAACAACTGGATCAACTTAGTTTGAAACATTATTTTTCTTCAAACCCAAGACATTTAGAATTCTAAAGGACATTATCCTTAAGCAAGTCAAACATTCCATTAGAATCATTCATCTTACCTTTCTAATTGCCTATAGTTTTTGTGGTTCTCACTTTTCCAATGTCATTACTGTGATACAGTGCCCGTCTTTTTAATTTTTACCCATATTTATTGATCTGCTCAATGGATCTGTGGAAACAAATAGAACTCAAGCCACTAAAATATTATGGTGATTGTCCTGGCCATCTGCTCCACATATCTTGTATAATATCAGTTTTGCATTCCTTACTCTTCCCCTGTCTATCTCCCCATTCCAGTAATCAAGCTATCTCCACCTTCCATTCTAAAGCATATATCCTGTTCTCTTTCTCCCTCATCACTGATTCAGCAAATTTATTCTGAAGAACTACCTGTTCCTTTGCCACCATATATACCTGCCTTCCTCCTCTTATTCATTTCTTTTTTTCTGTCTGTCTGTCTCTCTCTCTCTCTTTCCCTCTCTCTCTCTCTCTCTTGACCAATGTGAGCTCCATTCCAGCTTTCTTTCTGGCCTCAAGTCTGTACTGGTTCCTATTTTTTTTCTATTCTATTTTCTGTAGGCATTTCTGAAGTGTTCATTGATTTGCTTTCATCTTTTCCAGTCAACCTGCCTTTTCATTCCTGCATGGGTACTTTCTTTCTCCTTCTCACAGACCTACGTTTGGTTTTCCATAAATTATTCTCCTATTTCACCTTTCGCCATTCTTCCATTTTTCATTATACATTTCTGATAGCTTTCATTCTCTCATCTCATGTGATCCCAAAATCTAATTATGATTTCCACTTTCACTTCCACATCCTGATAGTAAATCCAACTGTAGCAAACTCAGTATTTACTAAAGAAGCTGTCGGCTGTCCTCCATCTAGCTTGTATATTATGATATTAACACACTCCTCTTCATTTTTCCTTCACTTCTCATATAAAACACTTCTGACTAACACCTCCATTATGTCATTTTCCATCCAGTTACTTTTAAGCTTACGTACATCATTCAGTTTCATGTAGAGTAAAGCCTCCTCCTCCTCCTTCTCCCAATTTCCTTCTGTTCTGTTTCATCATTCTTGGTTGAATTAAGTAGATTTCTACCTTGTCTGAGTTCAGTGAAATGCACATGTATTCCCTGTGTCTCAGGTATCACACTTTCCATGCACTACAGTGATGTATGAAAGCTGATACTTCCCAGACATATCTCATCTTTCACTGTTCTACTCTTCTCTTCTTCATTGTCCACTGCATTATATCTGATTCCTTCCCTTCTGTAGGCTGCTGTTTGGCCAAACTCCTTCTATTATTCCAGCCTCCCATTGTTTACATCACTCTTTTCTATTTAAATTATTGTTTTCTTCCTTCTATCCTCCTTTATTTCTCTTCCACTACTGCTCTTTCCCTTTTCTATATGCATGTAACCTGCCTGCCTTCAGCCATGACTGCCCCCTGAATGAAACATTTATACATGAGACACATATTGAATTTGAATGCATATGATTGTCACCTGAAGTAATCACAGACTACCAAATATACAGAACACAGTCACATAGATAACACAAGATTCACACGCACACACACACACACACACACACACACACACACACACACACACACACACACACACACACACACACACACACACACACACACACACACACACACACACACACACACACACACACACACACACACACACACACACACACACACACACACACACACACACACACAGATGTACACATGCACAAATCTCCTGGTATCAGCCTTATTAACCTGTGTGTCCCTGTATATAGAAGAAATGAGCAGCTGCTGCTGATGGCCAGCATACGTATGCACCCTGTCATGATACAGCACCAGAATGTGATAGATGTCAGCCAGTTAGTCAGTTTTGCTACATTGTTGCAATGTTTATTTATTTTATTTATTCTACATTTGTTTACCAGGAGTGCCTGACTGGGCCAGGAACTTGTTTTCAGCAGAGGCCCAGGGAGAAAAGCTCCAAAGTTACATTATCCTTATGACAAAGTATCATAGTAACATATTACTTTACACCAAGAGTAGATAATAAGTTATTGCAGATAGCGTCCATAACAGAAAGACATGTGACAGTATACAAAATGACCACACATTAAAACATTTTTGGTAAGCAGAGTAGTGTACGACTATAACACAGTTGCAAATCTGTTTAAATGCAGATTAAGACAAAATAATTTAAATTTATTCCAAGATGTGAACTGGAGAGAATTAAGGTGAGTAAGAAGTAACATATCAGTTGTAAAATATGATGAGAAAGATATGAGAGCTAAGTGGTATGGAAAGATGTTAGGGTGAGGTATCATACTTGGATAGAAGAAAAAAATGATTAGTATGTAATAATGGAGTGGAGTTATAGTGAGTTAGTAGTGTGTCATCCTTGGTATAGCAGGAACAGAGACAGTTTTGGGTTAGGTGTGCATTGAGGAGAAGTTTGAACTTGGGAAGGTTGGTGCCTTTGAGTATGTCTTAGGGGACAGAGTTCCAGATCTTTGAAATTTGTCTAGAAAACAGGGAATCCCTGGAACCATAATGCAGCATAGAAGACTACTGCAGCATATTATAAATTGGTCATATTGTGTTCCCCGGAAATCATCCTCCCCGGGATTTATGAA